>NC_056741.1:422663866-422751366 GCF_019279795.1 Protopterus annectens
TTCAGTAATGTTAGAGGCAGCACAAACTAAGGTGGAGTCATCAGCGTATTGGATGACTGTAGTGTCAGGGATGACAGAGTGTAGATTATTTATAAAGATGTTGAAGAGCATGGGTCCAAGGATGGACCCCTGGGGAACACTGGTAGGTGTGGGCAAGAAGGAAGAGGTAAGAGTTCATCCATCTGACAGCTTGAGATCTATCAGATAGGTAACTGGAGAACCAGGAAAGAGTATTTGGGGAGAGATTAAGGTTGGCGAGATGAAAGAGTAGGTGTGCATGGGAGATGTTGTCAAAGGCTTTAGAAAGATCTAGTAGTACTGTGGATACAAGGAGTCCAGAGTCTCGGGCTCGATTGACTGTTTCAAGGAAGGATAGTAAGGCAGTAATGGTGCTGTGGCCGGGGCGGAAGCCATGTTGGGTGGATGTAAGTAGGTGATTCTGGGTTAGGAAAGGTAAAAGCTGGTGGTGGACACATTTTTCTAGGACTTTAGATATTGGAGAGAGTAGGGCAATGGGGATGAAATTAGAGATAGTGGTGTTTTTACCTCCTTTATGGAGAGGTAGGATGTAGGCTGAACACCAACGTTTGGTTACATATGACTCATTTAAGGATCTGTTTATCAGGATGCTAATAGGAAGAGCAATACCTTCAGCTGCGCATTTGAGGAAGGAGGAGGGTATGTTGTCAGGGGCATTGGAGCATGGTTTGAGATTAGATAAGAGCCTTTTTATGAAGCTGGTTGAAACTGGTTTAAACTGGAAATTCAAGTGACATTTATTAAGGTTGTTGGGTGTTGAGGAGAGGGTGTTAGGAGGATTATTGTTTGGGAATGTTTTGGTTAGATTAGCTATGGATTCTGCGAAGAAAGTGTTGAAGTGAGAACTCAACTCGTCAGTTAAACTAGGGTCTGGGCAGGGATTATTCTTGGACCCTGGGTGGAGAAGGGAGTTAACTGATTTCCAAAATTGTTTTGGGTTCTTATTATTGTTGGACTGAAGTTTACTATAGTAGTTTTTTTTGTCTAAAGTGATTAGTTTTTTTACTTGGTTGCGAAGTTGGGTGTATTGGAGCAAGGCAGAAGGCAGTTTGTTTTTCTGATAATGCTTCCAGGCTTTGTCTCTGAGATGCATGATTTGTTTAGTTTCTTTTGTCAGCCAAGGAGCAGAGTTAGTTTTGATTCGTATGTTTCTTAGAGGGGCTAGGGAATTCAGAGTCTCTAGGAAAATAACCTTACAAAGATGTCAGTTTCCTCAGTCAATATATGAAAAGATTTTTTTCCCAAAACTGCAGCAACCAACTGGATCAAATTTGCCTCAGATTTAAGAAAACTTGCATTATTCCCACAATTTATGGAAAAAACTTTAAGGCACTTTGAAGACACCCATGGGTGCTCACAGTTCATAAGCAAGTCCTAAGTTTGGCCATTTATTTATATTTCTTGCTATTAATCTAAATAGTAATTACAAAACATTTTTAGCAGAGAAATACCTACATACTTACTGCAAATATGAAATATGTGTATGTAATATAACATTTCTTTGCTTTTATTTCCTTGGTGATATGTAATTTAAACATGAATAGAAATTTTTGTTGAGTGCATTCTAAATCCATTTACTGTATGAATATATTAAGCTGATTCCAATCTGTTAATGTACTTGCTTGCTTGACTATAGAAATGAATGTTAGGAATAAAACATTGCATTCTATTGTGTTCTAGTATACCGAAATACTCTGATTGAACCCTTTGTAAAATGTGAGTGAGTTTAAATGTTGTCCAATATGCTTTATAATATATCTTTACTTTTGTCGATTGCCTTTGGTATGGGTCAAGGCTGATGAAAGGTACCTGGACCAGTCCATCTACCCAGCTATTAATATAAATAAATAAATAGATAATAACTTGAAATCATGCAATTTCCTCAGTGCACTGTCACTTTATAAACTTAATTTTTTTTCAGATGATTAGTGAGCTAATAGTATATAGCAAAATGTAATATGCATATACGATATCTAAAGTGATAATTTCAAAGATCAGCCAGAGGATATTTAAAAAAAAATCACACCCTTCCAAAATTTGAGAACCTCCAAGTTCATTTCATTCTCATTCAGGTTCAGCAGCACAGTCTCCCTTTCCATTCAACAATAGTAAAACATGCCAGATCTGTGTCAAGTGGGGAATTGTCTGACATGCAGTAAAAGGCAGGCTAGTTAGCTTTCATGGGTTATGGTTATGGCTGTGAATGGATTTAGAGACCAGTTACCCATTTTGCATTTCATTGGTCTTATAGGTTTAATCAAAGATAAGAAGAAGGTAAATCTAGTGGACAAGTACTAGATACAAGTTTATAACAAGGATAGTTAATGTAGCTGGATTGTTATAATTAAAAAATAAAACAATGTAAGTCACTAGAAAGTTACGTGAAAGTCACATTATTTTTATAAAGTTGAATTTGCTAGTGATTCCAGCCACTGGAAAATATTAAAATAAGTGTCTTTTGCAGGATGCAAGCCTTACCTGTACCACCCGTGTGAACTTATACATAACAACTTCATGGCTGCACAGTCACAAAAGTCAAAAAACAAAAAAAAAAACCCAAAAAAACAAAGGGAATGGCTGCTGATGCATATTTGGAATCTGCACCAGTAGTGATTTCCTATAAAACAGTGTCCAAGGATTTCGATATCAGTGAGTTGAACTCGGCCACAAAAGCCTTGTTCACTTTACGTTAAATGAGGTATAAGGGTAGTATAAAGTTGTGGTGTACATATCAAAGACCCTACTAAGAAATGCAACAGATGTGTGCAGATAAGTACTGATGTGCTTTATAATTCACCATATCACTTATCTAGCATGAATCATGTACAGGTACTAGGACCTGTCTTTGTAAAGTGTATGCAATCAGTTTGGGGCTTACCACCACTGTAGAAATGCTGATATGTAACCAGTACCTATCAAATATAGATTAAGAAGAAAGAGTTCCATATTTTATGTGAATGTGCCCCCCAAATGTACTTGATCACAGCCAAAAAACAAAAAATATTGCATGTCTGACAATCAGACACAGCTAAAACTGTGTTTCTTTGTTTACTCTAAATATTATTTTTGTTTATAGATTTAAGACTCTTACTACATAAATATACAGTGGATATAAAAAGTTACACACCCCTGTTAAAATGCCAAGTTTATGTGATATAAAAAAATGAGACCACAATAAATCATTTCAAAACTTTTCCCACCTTTAATATGACCTATAACCTGTACAATTCAACTGAAAAACAAACAAATCTGTTAGGGGAAAAAAATTAAAAAAATAAAAAATGTTCAATAAGCTGGTTGCAAAAGTGTGCACAACCTTAAACTAATACTTTGTTGAAGCACCTTTTGATTTAATTACAGCATTCAGTCTTCTTGGGTATGTGTCTATCAGCATGGCACATCTTGGCTTGGCAATATTTGCCCACTCTTCCTTGCAAAAGCGCTCCAAATCTGTCAGATTGTGAGGGCATCTCTTGTGCACAGCCCTCTTCAGGTCACCCAAAAGCTTTTCTATTGGATTTAGGTCTGGGATCTGGCTGGGCCATTCGAAAACTTTAATTTTCTTCTGGTGAAGCCATTCTTTTGTTGATTTGGATGTATGCTTGTGGTCATTATCCTGTTGAAAGGTGAAATTCCTCTTCATCTTCAGCTTTCTAGTAGACACCTGAAAGTTTTGGGCCAAAAATGACTGGTATTTGGAACTGTTCATAGTTCCTGCTACCTTGACTAAAGCCCCAATTCCAGCTGAAGAAAAGCAATCCCAAAGCATAATACTGCCACCACCATCCTTCACAGTGAGGATGGTGTTCTTCTGATGATGCCAAATGTTGTTTTTGCACCAAATGTATCTTTTGGAATTACATCTGGCATATTGTCTCTAGTATGTGTTGCAAAACAACTGTGGCAGGGCTAGTCAGCAGGCAGTGTGAACATTGGCTGTAGCTAATGGTCACTGTCAATGTGACACATAGACAACCTGTGCAAAAATGGAAAAAAAAGGGGGTTATGGATGGACGGACATATATTCATCCCTGTTGATCAAATTATTTTGTGTTGAATTTCTTTTTGTCAGATTAGTTCATAGGTTCATAGGTTCATACTAGGCTATCTGCCCTAGGGCATTTATAAGCCTATCCAGAGTGTGTTTGGCTTTCGCCACCCATTTTAAATTAATTTTGCTATGCCTTTTTTTGAGGTTAGTATACTGTGCCTCTGTCTAACAGTGACACAGAAGTGATAGCCAGGGTAAACCTATGATCTCCCATCCACTCATCAAGATTCCTCTTGAAGAGAGTCAATGTGGGACTCTGCCTAACCTGGACTGGGATTTTATTCCAGAATGAAGGGAGCCTCTGTGTTATGAATCTGTCCCTCCAGCATGTCCTATTTATTTCAGTGCTGAGGTTCAAGTCTCTTGAGCGCGTAGCTCGATGGGATTTGGATTTTCTGAGGTGCAGCATGTCCATTAATTCCGGGTTGGACATGGCTTTATACGTCAGGCACAGATCGCCTCTGAGCAGGCGGTATGCCACTGTGTAGAGCTGGAGTTTCTTTAACCGGGCAGCGTATGGCATCTGTTTGAGCCCTTTGATCCTCTTGGTGAGGTACTTTTGGGGTCTTTCCAGTTGCTGCAGGTGTCTGGTAAGGTACATCCCAAAAGGGGCATTGTACTCAATTATGGGCCTGATGAGGGATGAGTAAAGAGGCACAATGACCTCCCCTGATCTAGATGTGAATCCCTTCATGATTAGGTGGGCTATATAAAATGTTTTTCTAACCACTTTGGCCACGTGGTTGTCAAATGAGAGATTGCTATCAACTTGGGTCCCCAGGTCCCTAATGACTTCTTCTGTACTTAATGGATTACCACCTATGTGGTAATTTGTGGGCACTTTGTTTTTGCCAAAGGGGATGACTATACACATGTTGGCGTTTGGCTTGAGGCCATGGCTCTGGCACCAGTTGTCTGTTTCTATGAGGCCCTTTTGGAGGATGCTTGTGTCGGCTGGAGAGTTGATTATGGTGCCCAGTTTGCAGTCATCTGCGAACTTGGTCAGCCACAGTCCTTCCGTGTTGGCCTGTACCGCTGAGAAATATATACCGAACAAGAGAGGTCCCAGGACTGAGCCTTGTGGGATGCCACTTGTAACTGGTTTGGAGTCTGACATGGCTCCAGCAATTCTAACCATGTGGGTTCTGTCCTTGAGCCAGTTTGCAACCCATCTAGTGACATAGGGGTTTATATTTAAGCTGGTGAGCTTATCTATAATGCCTGAGTGGGGTATTCCATCGAAGGCTTTTGCGAGGTCCAGGTAGGCTGTGTGGACCACCTTCCCCTCTTCAATGGCCTTGGTGACTGTTTCAAAGAAATTGACCAGGTTTAAGAGGCAGGATCTGCCCTTAACAAAGCCAAACTGGGTAGAATCCAGTGTCTGTAGGCCCCAGTATCTTTATTTATGAGGTCCATGATGATCCTTTCCATAGCTTTGCAGACCAAGCTAGTCAGGCTTATGGGGTGATAGTTTCCAGGATCCATTGAGGCACCACCTTTGTGGAGAGGGACCACTGTTGCTGTACGCCACTCTTTGGGTACATATCCTGTAGTAAGGCTAAGATTGAACAGTAGTTTTATGTTTGGGTTTAGCTCTTCTTGGAGTTCATGTAGGACGCAGCCCGGGACACCATCTGGTCCCATTGATGCTGTGTTTTTTGCTTTGGAGAGGGCGGCTCTTACCTGTGCATCTGAGATGTCAGGGGGGCAGCACTCTGTTGGGATAGATATTTGCCCTTTTGGTGGGGGGGGAGAAGTTTGCACTGAACCTGTCAGCTAGGATGTTGGCAATGTCTGTGGGCTCAGTGTATTTTTTGTCATTTTGGACTAATTCTGAGCATATCTGGGAATTCCCACCCAGGTTCCTAACATAACTAAAGAAAACCTTGTGATTATCCTTAGTGTCCTGTGCAATTTTTCTCTCGAAGCTGGACTTAGACGATTTTATGAGTGCCCGTAGTTTTTTGCTAATACTGATCAGAGATGCCTTCCCTTTTTGGGATTTTGCTCTATCATGTAGTAGCTTCCTCCTTCTATTGTATAGTTTGTTTATGGATGGGGTCCACCAGACAGGACGTCTGCCTTTGGAGGATTGGGTCTTGGTTTTATTTGGGATTGCATGATCCATGCATTCCTGAAGGTGTTCATAGAATGCGTTTATAAAGGATTCTGTGGTCTGGGACGTATTTTCCACAGGCCCGGGGGCTTTGAAGAATTTCGCCTCGGTTTTGAGGCGTGTGAAATTTGCTTTAGAGAAGTTTTTCACTGTGGTTTTCTGGGCAGGGGGTGGGGTCAGGATGTGAATATCCAGTGAGATTAGTTTATGGTCTGATATTACCAGTGAGGGATACACTTCTGGTCTGGAGCATAGTGTCCCCATATTGGTGATGATCAGGTCCAGTATGTTTTCCCCTCTTGTGGGAGTGGTAACAAGTTGTTCCATAGCATTTGAGTTTATAAATTCTAGGAACCTTTGGGCTAGGGTGTTGGAGCTAGAGTAATGCTCCCAGTCTATGTTTGGGTAGTTGAAGTCGCCCAATATAATGGTGTTTGGAGAGACCTTCATATTTTCCAGTGTTCTCAGGAAGGCCGAGTGGTATTCTTGTGTTTAGGAGGGTGGTCCGTAGCAGGCTATAAACTGGAAGGCAGTTTTACCCACTGTTAGTTGCACATGGATAGTCTCTGATGCTTCATGCTGTGCCACCAACCAGGAGGTGTGGGTATCTTTGATGAATATTGATACTGCTCCTCCTTTTGTGGTTCGGTCCAAGTTTTGGGGCCGAAAAGCATGGTATGAGGTATAACCTGGTAGTGCTGGGGTGCTCTTGGGAGCCTTGAACCAGGTTTCTGTTACTGCACAGATATCGATGTTCTCCATGTTAAGGAGAGTTTCGAGTGCATGCATCTTGAGGTTTAGACTTCTGGCGTTGAGTAGCATTACTCTTAGTTTCTTATCCCTTGTGATACCTATGGAGGTGGGTTTGTCTTTTGAGCCTTGCCTAAAAAGGCACTATGGGGGTAGCAAGAGCCTTTGCCAATATCCAAAGCCCAGGGTGACAGGTGCAAGCCGTCCCTAGCAAAGCATCGTGGCTTGTCGAGCATGTCATCCCAGGCTGACAGGCATTGGATCCCCTTTGAATGACACCAACACTTAAGCCAATTGTTGAAATTGATCATCTTGTCTTCATATTGTGGCATCATTCTAGGTGAGGGTAAGATGCTACTCAAGGTCAGGGTCATACCAGCCTGGGCTACATGCTCAGAGAGCTCCTCTATGTCTCTTTTCATGTAGTCCAGGGAGGAACGCCTCAGGTCATTCACACCAGCATGGACAATGACTGAGTCATATTTGTACTTGCCTTGGAGTGACCTGAGTGCTTGTGTTATGTGGCGGATCCTAGCACCCAACAGGCAGCTCACCATGACCTTCTCCTTGTTCAGCCTGGTGAGCGGGACGTCAATGTGCCTGACGATAGAGTCACCTATTACAAGTGTATCAGGTGTGTTGTTTAGCCTTAAGGGCTGTGACTGTTCGGCACACTGGCTTTGTGAGCTATGTGTTGCACGTGTTTTGTTTTGGGGTAGCGGTTGCTTGGGTGTCTGCTTTGGAGGTCTCTGCTGCTTAGGCAGATTTTTATTTAAAGCCTCCGAGTATGTTTTTGTGTGTTTATGTGTTTGGTTTGTTGTCGTGGTAGGTCTATGTGAGACTGGAATTGTAGTGAGTGTGGTTTCCTTCTCCTCCTGACTGGTTACACTAGTACTGAGTTGAGAGAGCTTAGCCTCCAGTTTGGCTATATGGTTGCATCTCTCACATGTGTTGGAATTTGTTGGGAGGAGGAGAGGGTTGTCTGTGTACATGAGGCAGTTGTAACATTGCCTCAAGATTCCCAGATTCACCAGCTGGACCGGAGAGGAGATTGACAACTGACCTTTGGACATGCTAGAATAGTATTGGGAATTCCTTTATAATTGAAAAAAGGGCCAATGGGAAACAAGGTACTCAAGGGGAGTTTGTGAGGGTGTAGTGCTTTTAATTTTTTAGAGCTGACTTATATAATTGCTTTAGTGAGCAAGTGCCAGGTAACTTAAATGCAATGTGTTACAGGTAACTTAAATGCAAAAATGATATATAGTAACTTTCTTTCAAGTGAAACAAGGAAATAAGTACAATAAGCAATGCAGATATCACTAGGGATCCACAGAAGTGCTAAAAGGCCGTGTTTTAGGTGGAATTAGCGTTTCAGGGAAATAAACAAACAACAAGCATACAAACAAAGCTAGATTCAACAGGCCTGGATCTAGTCTATGCTACAGCAAACAAGGTGTACCAATTTCAGTCAGAAACAGTTAGAATATGCAGGCACTATAAGCCTTTAACCAGAAATTCCCTGCTTAGAAGGGCAGAGTTCAGCCTCTCCTCCCACAAGAGTGCAGAATGCAATCCTTCTTAAAGTAAAATAACTGGCCTGAAGCCCAAGTGCTTAAATCAGAACTAATACACTTTTAGAATAACAGACACTGAGCTCTCAATCAGCAGTTCCCAACTTAGAAGGATGTAAGCTACCTGTCCTGCCACCACAGTGCAGGCCACAAACCTTCCTAATGTAAAACAACTGGTCTGAAGCCAAAGTGCTTAATCCAAAAGACTTAGAAATGATAGCTACACTTTAATCAAGTTACTACCAGCAGTAATAAATACAACTGAATACTTTAAAGAATGCCTGGATTAGTGTTCAAGTTATACAAACAAAGCTAGATTCAGCAGGCCTGGATCTTGTCTATGCTACAGCAAACAACGTGTACCAATTTCAGTAAGAAGCAGTTCAAATATGCAGACACTATAAGCCTTTAACCAGAAATTACCAGCTCAGAAGGACAGAGTCCAGCCTCTCCTCCCACAAGAGTGCAGAACATGAACCCTCTTAATGTAAAATAACTGGCCTCAAGCCCAAGTGCTTAACCAGAATTAATACACTTTTAGAATAACAGACACTGTGCCCTCAATCAGCAGTTCCCAGCTTAGAAGGATGTAAGCTACCTGTTCTGCCACTACAGTGCAGACCACAAACCTTAATGTAAAACTGGTCTGAAGCCCAGGTGCTTAAACTAAAAGGCTTAGAATGAGTTACACCAAGCAGTAATAAATACAATTGAGTACTTTTAAGATGATGCAAAAGCAAAAAAAAAACACAAATACAGTAAAAGCAGATACATTTTTTTTTCACTTTAATCAACTAGTGCTTTGTTGATTGGCTCATGTAACAGTGCAGATAAGGTAATATAGTGCTCCCTGCACTATTACGTGATCACAGACTGAATAGATTTGCTATTTTGGTGAGAGTGTGGGGGTATTTTGAGACTTTTGGGTACAGTTTACTTGATGTACATTGGCGATTCATGAAAATGTGATCATGGAACAGTGTGAGTGGGGAAGGGTTCCATTACTTACAATATTGTATGACCTCAGAATTAGCATATTTCGAGACTGAAGTTGTGGGAGATCAAGCTTCTCCACTGGCAAAAATCTTGGTATTTTGTTTTTGGTTATTGTTTTAATGGATCATGAGCTATGTTTTTTTCAATGCATTTGTTCCTGGTGATGTTTCTTCTGAGAAAAAGCTCTTTCTCTCTAGTTCTCTCTTTTTATGTAAATGTATATATATATATATATATATATATATATATATATATATATATATATATATATATATATATCTTCAAATTTGTAAATGACCGGATTCTTCTGATTTTATGAGGAAGCTTATTCCATCATTTTAAAGGGCACTGTGTAATGTGTCTGTTAAACAGCATGAAGTATAAATTCACCAGTTTCAGCTACATGATTTTGAACTCCTTGACTGCTGTTTCACATAGGAAATCATTGCTGGTGTAGTTTTATTTGCATGCTGGCAGTGTTTTCCTGTGTGTGTGTGTGGGGGGTTCCCTTTTTTTCCATAGTTGTTTAACCATGGAGTAGGTATATTTGAGTAAGAGGCATGGCAGGTTCAGGTGACTGCACCCTACAAACACTTTGTTTAGATGATTTGATGAGCTTCAGCTTTAACTAGTTTAGCTCATCATGCTGAAATTGCATCCATTTTAAACTCTGTGAAATACAAGTAAAACATTTTCAATAAGAATTCCGATCAGTGACTACGTAAGCCCTTTAGAATTAGACTGAATGTCAGAATATTGATTTTGGAATTTGATAGCTACAGCTCATAGTATCCTTTTGTCACATAGCTATTTAATGATGGTATGATTTTTTTTTTATGATCAGACTACTTACTTTGTAATGATAATTTACATCCAGTTCTGTCAATATCAAGATGCTGCACTTACTATTGTACATTGTGTATATTCGTTGTAAACCATCTTGGAGAACTTCAACATCTTTTACTGAAGTAATTATATTTCTCACATATGCAGATGTTGGTGCAGCTGGTAATCCAAAACTAATTTTAAACTTTTATATCTGAGAAGAATAGCCTGGAAAGATTTATCCCCATTGCAGACTCCTGTGAGACACCAGTGGTAACTCCCATCAGGATAGACATGTAAAATCCGAGTTATGTCTGCTGGATGGTATCAAGCAAATATTTGCAGAAGACATAAAAATACCGAAGCACATGGAAGTAAAGTTTGAATTAGAATAAACAATCATTCCCGAGTTTCATAAGACTCATAAAGTGTCATATGCAATCCGATTCTAGGCTGAGCTCGAACTGTAGAAGCCAAAAAATAATGGAATATTATCCTGGCTGGAAAGGAGTGAGTAGTGCATGCCCATTGTTCCTGTGATAAGAAAGGTAAAGGAGATGAAGCCATGTTTGTGGGGAATACAAAGCTACTGTTGACTGACTATTAAGTAATATGTATTATCTATTACCATGAAATGAGGGCATCATTGCACCTGGAGCAGTGGAGATACGTTTTAAAAAGATTGACTTAGTTGAAGAAAACCTGGAGGTGGAAATGGAAGATTCTTCCAAGAAGTTCTTGACTACTAACACGCAAATGCTTGTTTCACGGACATCACACAATCAGGTTGTCATCAGAGCTGCATCAGTGCCAACCATTTGATAAAAGACAATGAGCCAGCCACATTAGAGAATTCCCAAAACAGTGTTACTTCAGCATCTAATGACTGGTAGTGAAGATGAAGAGATGGTCTTGGAATAGATAAAGGAGTATGGCCTTTGAGCTAACATAAAGAAGTGTGAGTTTTTCATTGAGGGAAGTCCTTATTATGATCATGATGGTCAGTGGTGGAATACATACATCACAAGACAAAATGAATTCTGTGTTAAAGGCTGCCAAGCCTCAGAATATGTCACAGTGGATACTGTACTGAGGATAGGCAATTACTACCACAAGTTTTTACCAAAACTCTCAATGGTTCTTCATGCAGCCAATGCATTGTTATAAGATTGTTTTTCATGGAAAATTGGAAAAATCTTGCTCTGGTCTGAAAGGGCTTTTTTGACAACAAACAAAGTGATAATGTGGGATAAAGCAAAGTTTGCTCCTTTCTTGTTTATACGGTTAGCATGTGTTACTTTACCTTATGGATTTGGTGCTGTTTGCACAAGTTCATGGATGGTATGTCAATTATATACAGAGGTACCTTACTAAAAGGATACAAGCCTAAGCAACATGTCCTACATGAACCATCTCAAAGCCTTGTCACTATACTTGTCATCCTACAGATTGCTAAGAGGTGACCTGTGTCTGGCATACAAGGCATCCTCTGACCCATTACTGATGGGTTTAGTGCACATCAGCAAATCAAATGGCATCAGAAATACTCAAAGGATGTAAATCTCTTTTTCAACATCAAAATAATGGTTTTGAGGTTATATCTCCAAGAGGGTACTGCTGCTCTAGACCAGACTCCCCATCCACATCAAACAAAGTTCTTCTATATCCATATTCAAGTTCAGCTTAGATCTATGGATAGGAAACAGATAATTTCCCGCAGAACTGCTCCTCTGTTCTACTAAAGGACTGAGCCAGCTCCTAAATGCTTTATCCCGTGCATGTTTATCTTCAGGTTATCTATGGTATGATCCTGGTCATTATTTTTATAAGTAATATATAATTATTTACCATGGGATGGGTAAAGCCAATCTATAAACACATGGGATAGGTTATTCTGAGCACAAAAAGGAAACTGTCTAGACATAAAATGGCCCGCAAGAACAGCTACTCTAGTACTTACCTACGAACTTATATTGGCATAGCTGAACAGTTACTACTAATGAATACATTACCTAGAGGGAAGGCAGACACAATGTGGTATTGTTGAAATTCTATATAATTGTTGTAGAGGGATGACCAACAGTTGATGATTGATTATATCCAGCATTTGAAAGTAAAGAAGGCTAATTTGTCTGTATGTGAAAGTGCTACATCATGCGGAAATGGAGTGGCAATTTCTTCGACATATTGTTAAAACCTTTTTTGGTGTGGTGCAGTTCTTCTACATTTTATACCTGAATAGTGGATATTATATATAGATAAGGGGATACATTGGATCTCTAAATATGAGGTCCTTCATATACTGGCCAAGTGGTAAGACGTAAATTAAAATGTATAAAAAGTTGCTATAGATGCTAGATCCAAAAGGTACCTCATCAAGCATTCTTGAAAGTGGACTTTATCACACTGATAATCTTCATTTTGCAGGGACATTGATTAACTCTCTGCTTTTAATTGCCAGGTTTGTGCACTGCAAGTTGTCAGAGGTCATTTGTATGGGATTAACTATCCTTGAAAAGGCAATAATGGTGCTATGAAAATATTCAAAAGGGAAGGTTAGGAAAGGTGCCAGGAAAAAAAAGATTGTTAGTAAGTATGTCTTTATAAAACTAAATATTATTAGGCATTTTTCATCTGTTCCCCATCATCCAGTTACAATTGGGTAAGCATAAAATTTGTTCAAATGCTGAAGAATCTTCCTAAAGCCATGAGCACTCTAGTAACAAACTACTGCATCACAAACAGACCATTTCTTTTTACATCTGGAAATGTAGTTCATAGAACTGCTAATTTATTGACAGCAATGTTGTTTCTAAATCAGAATATTAGGCCTGGCTTGGAGGTGTGACAAATAGTAAAGAGTAAACAATTTAAGCCTATGAATACAAAGCCATACAGTTGTGGCAGTAAACTGTACATCAGCATTAACATGAGTCTGTTGGGAGAGGAAATGATGACCAGGCAAAAGTGCCCTGAGGACAAGGCTTATGATAAAGGCAGCTGATATAGGAGATGGTATGCAGAGAGGATTCACAGACCAAAATTGTAATGGCCACCAAATGGGATGCCAGTCACCTAGTATGAGACGAATGGGCTGTGATGGACAACTAAGACCAACAGTGTATTCTAAAAAGGATGGATGGCCCTGGCTGTACCCCAAAATGAACAGAAGCCCATTACCTTACTAACTGATGGATGATCCATTCTTGTTTTTCAAAGTCAGAAGACTTCATTAAGGAAAGTAACATTATCATTAATGGAGAAGTCCATTTTGGAGGTAAAATCAGACCCACCACTGATATCGCTGTTCCAAGTCCCATAGGTCCCTAGAGATATTGTAACTATCCTGATTATTTGTGGAGACCTCCGTCAATGATTCAGCATGTGAAAGGGTGAGGGTATTATGCACTAAATCTGATAGTTAAAGTCAAGTGCAATTGCTTTTACTGATAACTGATACCAAATCAAGTAATACTGAATTATTTAACAGTAATAGGACAGCACAGTTGTGCAGCAGTAGCGTTGTCGCCTCACAACAAAAGGTTCTCCGGTTTGATTCTCAGCTGTGGTGCCTTCTGTGTGGAGTCTGCATGTCCTCCCAGCGTTCGTGTGGGTTTCCTCCCACGTTACAAAGACATGAGTCTGGAGCATTTCTCCCTGGGCCTCCGCTGAAAAATGGCTTTGTTCCAAGTCGGACTTTCCTGGTTAACAAATGTTAAATAAATAAATAAAAATAATATCATTATCAAGGTATTACTGCATTATTTACATCAACATACTTGTACTTTTAACTCATTAATACCCATGTGGTGTGAAATGCAACACCTCTCATTGTCTTCACACACCCTTGCATTCCAGAGCATTTCCTGAACAATCAACTTAAAAGGCATAAGATAAGCATATATTATATATAAACAATATTTTGTGAACAATAAAAGCTATTAAAACGGTACACATAGCAATGTTAGCAGTAAGAAATATACTTTACAGTGATAATAGTCAGTCCAATCAGAGTATTTCCATAAATACTATAAAAATTATATAGCACATAAGCCCATAATAATATATTTTGCTGCATTTTGTCATATCTTGGAAACTGTATAACATATATGTATAGTGTTAGAAAAAACTTATGTTACCCAGACATAAGCTTTCACCTAACTACAAGACATTCCTTTCTTAGTGCCTGTTTATTGAGGTATTTACTGAACAAGTCCTTAATTGTATAACTAGCAATATAAATAACACTGTATATCTCTCAGGATGTGCAACTTGTAGTGCAAATATCAATGACATTTTACTTTAACAACCTCTAAGATTTCATCTGATGCCATGCAATAGTTTGCAAGTCACTTGATTTTTGAAGTATTACGTGTATATGCAAATCTGCTTATTTTCATAATTATTAAGAAACAACTAGTAGTATGTCCAGTATAGTGTGATATAAATGGACATTAAGAATGAACTTTCCTGTCTCCCGTCTTTGCATTTCACACCATGCCCATCATGGCATATAAGTCTCTCAGTTATGAAAATATGAACATAAATATGAAAATCTGAACAAGTGGCAAACAGTGATTGATTTCTTTACTGCAGGACATCCTAGATTAACAATTTTAGTGCCATTTTATTAACTAATTGTTGCCAATTTCAGTACTGCCAATTACAATTATTAGTTAGTCAGTCACTTAGCTAAAGAAATAAGCCCCCCAAAAAGGTCTGGATGCCATAAGGAGCTATGGGTCTTAACTGGAAGTATACAAAAAGGTGGTATACACTTGAAAGAGTTAACTAAAATAAAATGTAAATAATTATTTTAGATAACTCCCTTCCCTAGTGATAGATCTAAAATGAGAATGTTGTGGGTATAGCCAAAAATGTATAGTTTGTATTCAAACCACATTATGCTGCCCTCGCCATTCTCCTATCATTTAAAAATGTACTCAGCCCACAAAATGCTGCCCTTGCACACTTCAGAAAATGGCACACTATTTTCAAATGTTGCCGATTATAAAAATAAAAAGGCTAGTTTTAGAAAGCCTATTTAATATGTAAGCATGATTTGTATAGCTCTATACACGTAGACACTAGTTTACACAGTTCTAAATATTATGTGCTGTTTGAACCACAAAGTTTCTAAGAGCTGCTCATAAAAAATGTACTCACTTGAGTAAACTGAGTATGTTCATAGATTAGTACTAAGCTAACTGCTTTTGCAAGCCCTTTTAAGCCTAGCTAATTATCCCTTGTGAGGCTCAAACCCTGCACCTTGTTTTTGTAAGGCAAACACTTTAACCATTAGGCCACCCTCCCGCACCTTTGATCTAACTACACCCATATGTCTTTGTGCTACAGTGAATATTTGCATACGCCTCTATAGGGATTCCTGACTAGTGTTCACAAAGTAAGTTATTGACACTATATGTTTTCAGTCTGGTTGTATGTAATGTATTGTAATGTATTGTAACTAATACAAATAATTTGTTTGTAAAATGTAACATTACATGTGATTAAAAATACAGAAACATTACAAATATCTGCATTGCCTGGATTTAAAAAGAGACCAGAGGCAAAAAATTAATTATTGTTGTTGTATTGATTGGTCTAAACATTTCTTGGGTATATATTAGAAGACCAAATGCTTAGGTGATCGAACACGTAAACACTGATCTTCTAATATCGAACCACACAATATCGAACGTTCCAGAAAAACACATCCCTCGGCCACAACACAAAAAACATTACTTTATATCTAAATTAAGTGAGGGACTTTGCCCCCACACCTCTCGACATCGGGGCTATGCCCCCCTAACTAAATATACCAACTCCGAGATCGCTCAACAGTAGGGAAATAGCAAACTCCGGTGAACGGCCAAGGGAAATCTTTCCCTGCGTTAAATCAGCCTTTCTCCGTTGTTTGCTTTCGACATTAGAAGATCGATGTTTGGGTGTTCGATCACCTAAACATTTGGTCTTCCCATATAAACCCCATTTCTCACATATGAAGCAAGATGATGTAAGAGAACACATTGAATACTGTTCAATCTTTCATTTGAATCAAAGTTGACAACTTTCAAGTACAAAGATTTTATTTTTCAACATAAATGATAATAAGTCATTTAGGAAAAGGTTAGTAAAAACAGCAAAAAAAATTCAAAAATCTTCTAATAAGTTAGTATAAAATTATAAATTTATATATAAATATATATAAAGATGGTGAAGAAGTCACTGGCTTTCAAAATTTTGCTTTCTGATATTAAAATACATGAGTGAAGAAAAAGGAGGGCGAAAACAACTAAGGACTAGAATACAAATACTAACACCATAACTTACTCTTTTTATCTTAATGAGTTTGTAATTCAGTGTGTTAAGAATGATGCTCCACACTGATTAGATAATCCTGATATCTACTGTTACAAACATGGCAATGTCACTCAGAAGACAGCTGAGGAGCACATGGACATTAAAAACACTCACAGGAGAAAATGGAAAGGGTAAGGGAATGTGACAACAGTCTTTGTCTATTTGATGGGGCCTACGCTGTCATAACCAATTCTAACATTATGATGGGTGCACTCATAAATCTGCAAGAAATACACTTAAGCCAGCATGTAATCTTTCATCATGAAACGGGCAGGAAAAATCGAACCATTTGCTCTGACACAAAACAAAGAGTCAATAGCACTGAGGTTTTCACAGCGTACATTTGTAACAGGATGTAGGAACCAACAACACAGTAGAGGTTTGAGCAGGAGGAAAGAATCATAGAGGGAGTTAAAATGCCACAAGGTTAATGCCAAAAGATTTACTACAGATATGAACTGAATATATATATCTGCACTTGGCAATGTCTAACTTAGGAAACATTTAAGTGTGACATGGTCTACTGAAAAGATAAAAGAAGTGGTATAACTATGTAGATACATACAAAGTTTATCTGTTTAGCCAGTGTTCTGTATGCTGAGATGATTTTGTTATAGATGTATTGTATGGTGGATATGTGCTCTATAAATGTCTGTAGTGAACAGAAACTTTTTTTGTTGATTTGCGTCTTATTAAGTCTCCCAGGCTGATCTGAAAACCGTACTGATTAGGGACTAAGACCTGCTGGACAGCATGTATAACCAAGGCATCCAGGGAGGGGGGATCTCTAAATCTTCAAGCTGTTACATTACATACAATTCTCTGACAGCAGTAGGAGACAATCTCTCTATTCTGCCCTTTAGGTAAGAGTAATAAGTTGCCTCTGTTTTATACTTCCATTCCTCCTGCTATCTTTACCTTTTTTATGTCATCTTATGTACCTCTGTGCACTTCCTCTCCATCAACCATTTCTGTAACTCATTTCAGAGATTTGCAACCCACCTCATCGAGAAGTACTTTTGCAAATAATGGGAGTATGTGAATCCCATGACATAATTCCTGTACCCCCTTCTCCCATCCTTTCTATTCAGGATAACCTCTTCCCAACTCACAGGTATAAACTTTTGCACCATAATCATGTTTCCCCACCATCTGGTCTGTAATGACAGCAGCTGCAGTTGCCTTAATCTCTGGTCATATTTTTTTCCTTTCCACCCCAAACATCATTTTCATGGCTCTTCTCCTGACCTTTTCTAGCAGAATGATGCCCCTCTACCAAATACATACAGTTCTTAATGTGCGGCCTGACAAAGGATCTTTGATATATGATCATCACCTCTTTATTTCTAGAGTCTATCCTCCTGTGGCTGCATATCAAAAGTTTATCTGCCATTGTCATTGCCCTCTCACATTGGTGTTGGTAGCTAGTTCAGGTTAATAATTTCCCCCACATCATTTCTTGCTCTGTAGCCATTAATGCTACTGTCACAGCTGGTATCTTATAACATTGCAGTCTGAATGCAGGACTTTGTATTTGTCCTTCTGAACCTCAGCTGCCATCTTTCCACTGATCTGAACAGCCTTTCCAAATTCTTCCTTAGGCTTTTTCTCCTTTCTTTTGCAACATCAGTTTTTCTCTCATGTGCAGAGAGGAAGGTCCTGCTTTCTGTTCCCTCAGTTCACTCATCTTTGCTTTATTCATCACACTGTATCCCTCACAACTACTCCCTGTGTGCTATCCTTCAACTATTACTTAATCTTAATGCTACATTCCTGCCCCTTCGGTTTTCATATCAGCCACCTGTGTGGGACCTATTTAAAGGTTCTGCTGTAGCCATGGTAGATGTTCTCTACCAGTGCTCCATTTTCACATTCTCCTCTAAAGCAGTCATAAAAATTGGATTAGGTTTGCCTAACAACTCTTTCTGGCTATGAAACCATTTAGGTTGCTGTCCAGGAGACTACTGTTTTCTAAAAAAGCAACCAGCCTGTACTTTAGAATATTTTCCATGTATTTTCCTGCTACCATAGTTACATGAATAGTATTGTAAGTTCCTGCATTTTGCCAGGTCCATGTCTTGCACATTGGTATCCTCAGAGACATCTGTACTGATCAGTAATCTGCTGCAAACTTTGTCAGAGGATCTGCCAGCACTCTGGCTGGATTCCTGTTATTGTCTACCCATCTGGTTGCTGGTCTCATTCTCAATCAGTTCTCTTTCCACTTCCTGTTTCTCTGTCCTGATGTTCTTTCATTGTTCTTCTCACTTTTCCTTAGCACTCTCCTAGCATTGCACCAAGCTTTCCTTTTCCATCATGAAGACTGAGGAGAGCTTTAACTACCTCTGCTTGATCTCCTTCTCCTAAGATCATTTTCCATCCTCACTCAGTCTAGTGAGGTCTGACCTTCAGTTTCATCTTTCTGTAACATACCAAGAAAAGCCTCATCTTCCCTTCTTGATCCTTTCTACTAGCTTGCTTTTAGCTTGAACCTTTGCTGCCCTCAATTCATTTGTTACTCCAATATTTCCTTCTGGTTTTGTGCCTCTACCTATGTACTTGCTTTGTTCGCCTCCTTTGACATCCTTCTATTTGCCCATATATTTCAACTCTCTTATGCTTTCTCTTTTGACCTAATTATAAGCTTCACTTTCCTGTGTATCCATGCTGGCATTCTCCTCTTTTTATCTTTTTCCCCACATCTTTAAATTCTCTGTTAATGTCTGGAGTTCACTGCACCTGATCCAATACTATTTTTTTATCTCCTCAGTTTGTCTACACTTCCTTCACCCTCTCCCTTGACTTAGCTTAATCAGTCCCTATGCAATGTTACACAGTTGCCCTTATCTTTGATATTGTGGCCTTCTTCTCTTCTAAGCCATATAATGGCTTGTTCACTGTCAGCTAATAGCATCTTCACCTGGAAATCTCAGACTCACTCCTCCAATATTAGTATTATGTCCAGAATCCTATCCATTCTGGTGGAATTCTGGTGCAAGACATCAATTAGTTCTCACACTCTAGCTACCCAAGAGCCTGGGATCTTCCAGGCAGCTCTTGGCATATTTAGATTATCGAGGAACACAACCCACCTCTTTTTCTTACAACATTGTTTTATACTGTCATCTGATCTCAAAATCACCTTCTTTGATATGTCCAGAGGGTCAATACATTGTATACCATACTGACTCACCAGCACCCCCTCCTTCTTTTATCACGAGGGCATTTAATCTAGGTTTTGATATTCATGACTCCCTTGACTGAAGTGTTGTTTTTCATCTTCTCTAAAATGGAATTTGACACCTTCCCTTATGCATATTCTGAATTCCCTCTACTCATCTTTTCTGTATTATATCTAAACAAATAT
This sequence comes from Protopterus annectens, assembly GCF_019279795.1. Lineage (NCBI taxonomy): Eukaryota > Metazoa > Chordata > Ceratodontiformes > Protopteridae > Protopterus > Protopterus annectens. Next base: position 422,683,948 of record NC_056741.1, read on the forward strand.
ATACAGGGTCTTCTGTGTCCTACCCCATCCTGTAAGAAGCACTTGTTTCTGTGATGCCAACAAAATACACCCTTCCCTTCCCTTCTGTATCTCTGCTTGCAGCTCCTCCAACCTTCTTCCCAGACAACTTGCTTTAAATAATAACATTACCAATCTATGCTCCACATCATCTACATATACAATGTTCAGAGTCCATTTTCTTCACCTGTATAGTGACTGATTACAGTCCTCCTCCTCCTTTTCAAATTAGTTTGAAGATATGTGTAGAGATGACAAAAACACTGAGTTTGCAGCCTTGTGAATTGCTCTTTACATCTGAGCTAAATTTGAACCTGCCCCAGCATAGACCTGTCATCTGCATTGTCTCACTCCAACTACCTACCAACCCCAGGCACTTCTTATACACTGCTGCAAGCAATCACTATACTGTCTACTCATTGTTTTTCTCAGTGTGTTAGCTGCTAGTACAGGTAACAGTCCTCTCACTCCTAGCTTCTTCCTGTTGGATTCTCCTGAGTCCCCCCCCCTCCTGCTATTTTTTCCTTCTGTTCCCCTAGCCTACTACAGTGAGCATCACTTTCTTGCTCCCTTTCCTTGCTATTTGTCCTGTCCTCATGCCAGCCTGCCATGCTCTACCCATCCATTGCCTACCACCCTGTATTATGAAACTTGCCTGCCTTTCTGTTCTTCTTACTGACCTGTGGTTCATGGCCGTCCTTTTTTATATTCAACAATTTGTCATCCGACCCCAACAAAACTAAACTTCTACTTTTTCTCCCCAAATAACTGCACTAACATAAAGCCATATTTATCATTACATCTCTTAACAACACCACTATTGAAGTTGAATCTCATACTAAACTTTTAGGTGCTATTATAGATGACCAACTCAAATCTGACCTGCATGTGTTCCAATGCATAAAAAAACCCATCCAAAACTTGGCCTATTATATAGAAATAAAAAGTACCTATCAAATGAATCTAGACTGACTCTCACTAATTTTTATCTCCTGCCAAATCTCTTTTATAATGCATAAATCCTAACTAACCTACAATCCAAGCGTCTCTCAAAACTCAAAATTAACATAACAAGATTGCCAGATTTGCTGCACTCCTTCAATCTAAAGCCCATCATTGTCTTGCTCTCAGAACACTTAACTGGTTAGAATTCCCCCACCAATTAATGCTTTCCCAACTTACTATCATACACTCCATATTGCACAAGCCCCTCTTTTGCCCCAGCATCTCATTTCTTGTCTCCCCATATACACCACTCAGAACTCTTAGGAGCTCTGATCAATTTTACCTCGACATCTATAAGCCCAAAAGGTCCTTAGGCCAAAAGCTATATAGTTACCTAACTGTCCTATCTTGGAAAAAGCTACTCCTGTCCATTAGAAAAATAAGTCACTGTCATGAATTTAAGAATGCCTTAAAATATCACCTAAATACCTCTTGAATTTGCCCCTGTATTAGCCCTCCCTGAATGGCAAACCCAACTCCCCTTCCTCCCCTCCTACCCAAACTGTCCCTGCTTTTCCTTCCTTTCACTCCTTCTTCCGCTCTCCTGTAGCTCAACTCTGTCCTTACTTTCATGCCTCTGTCCTTTTACTTTCTTATTTCTGTACTCTTTCCCTTGTATAAGGACTATTCCAGCACACCTCACTATATTCTCTTCTGAACTTACTCACCATCCATTCAGGTTTCTCTTCTATCAGTCTTTCCTCTAGCTTACTCTTCATATCTTTTATATATCAAGCACTGAGGTGTAACAATGCTCCTTATTCCTCAAATTTTTCCCATTTATTGTACCAGGTTACTTGCTAATGATATTACTATATAAATGTAAATCTCACTAATAGACATTGACCAGAATGTTTGCTTTTCTTTTCCCCGTATTTTTGTACACTATTGTATAACTGAATGCTATTGCATTATTTTATACTATTGTTAACTTGTACTCTTGTAAGTGGAGCTTTTCTTCCTGGGCCTCAACTGAAAAAGTGCCTTGTTTCAGTCGGACTATCCCGGTCAACAAATGTCAAATAAATATAAATAAATAAATATCTCTTACTTGCCTCTTCCTGCCTACTTTGACCTTGTTTCCACCTCAACCTGCTCCTCTTCTGAATTTCTTAACACACAGTCTCATATTAACTTCCTGTCCTCTGTAATTCCTGCTCAGCCTTTGACACACCTGTTTCTATACCATCCTTCTCAGCTCCTTTTCTGCTTTCTTATCTTCCTCTTTTGTCTCTGTATCTTCCTACATCTAGGCTCTACCACAGATCCCTCAACCATAATAAGTACTCACAGCCAGCACAATATACCCACCTCTCCTATGCAGTTTACTTGCAATTTAATACACCCTTGTAACACATTTTAAGCAGGAAACTTCTGACAGATAGAAACTTGTAGTGCTTCTTTAATTCTAAATTCTATCTCAGAGAAATAACTTGCTGGAGCACAAAAGCAGGGTCAGTACTGTGGGACATGGAGTAAGCAGCTTGATATCAGCAATGAAGAAAAAGAAATATGTTTCAAGTACAATATAAGGGATGGATGAGTCAAGGGTCAAAGGTCAAGGGTCAGAGTAAATTAAGAACTGTAAAGATATGAAATGGGAGGTCTGGGAAGGAAATGGCAATAGATCTATATTTAAAATGAAATTAACTTTTGAATTTGATTCCTTCATTTTAAGGACAAGACCCATTGTTCTCCTCCACAAACTCATGTGTAATTAAGTTGCAGGTCAGACATTTACATTCACGGTACTCAAATAATTTAAGAAAAATGAGATTTGCTTTTTTGTCTTAATCCATGACTGTGAAAGTTATGAACTGAACAGAGTTACTAAAATCAATATGAAAACAAAATGTACTGCCAGTGTGATCAGCATACAGCTGTCCATCTTTAGAATGCTGGTCCCATAGAAGTTATGCCTGAGGACTATGCAGTGCTATTAAACAAGTATGTACAGGTGATCCTACCAATGCTGGACAATGCCAACTTGACTGCTTGGGGGAGGGCTACTGAATAAGGAGGCATCCTTCATACACCTACCACTGGATCACACCACAGTGCTACATTTTATATTTAAAGAAATTATGTACAATTGATGTTTTAACATCTTCTTAACAAAAAACTCTTTTCACAGCCAGATCTGTACACACAAAACGCTGCTGTATAGTCATGAAATAGTGCATAGTAATAATTTCATTTTATGCTGACATACCCATAGAGGCTTATTATCCTCTTAGACAAGATGGCCTTCTGAGTAGAGCTCAGCTGTTTGCAGTTCTTAAAAGACATCAGTGATGCATTGAAAGCCTCCATTGTCAAATCTGTGAGATTCTGAGCTGACAATTCACAGATCAGGTTTCCCAGGGTGACAAGGTCATCAGCAGTGAGGCTAGCCATGGTTTTGTTCTGAAACACAAATATCAAAATAATTAATTTGTAACGTTAGTGTAGAACAAGAAGATGGTCTCTCCACGATGTTTCAGATAAAAATGTAGTATCAAGGTATCCAAGTAATCCACAGAAACAAGTAGAAGAATAAAAGACTTTTTATTTTAGACAAGTGGGATGATGAGCGCTTTCGCGTGGATACAACCACGCTTCTTCAGATAACAATTGCACCCACAGACAGACATTAAGTAGTAAAATAACAAGTGAAACATTAATTAATTAGTAAAGTCAATTAATCATTTAAAGATATAACATTTAAAACGCGGAAGACGTATATTCTGTATATGAATACTCTTAAGTAACTTCATTAAGGGCTGCAAAAATACAGATATCTATTTATATACATAATGGAATTCTCTGAAATTAGAGAAGGTTAAAGCTCAGAATAAAACTCAACATTAGAACACAACTCTAAACATTAAATATAGTAAAAGAGTGTATATATGTGTACTATAGTATGAATTTATTACTTCCATAAGAAAAAGGCTTGTGTGTAATGCATATAAAATGCGTAAACAACGCATATAAAATTACATTTAGAATATATTGAAGTTGACACCTAAAATGCATAAAAATAGTGCATAAAAATTTTTTCATTTAGGAATACGTAAAAATTAACCTCTAGAAATACATAGAAGAAACTTTTTTTCTCTTTTTCCTTTTTATAGAAGATCATACATGCCCCATTATATAGGGTTTTTTGATTATCTATCAACAGGCAAACAGTCTAGGTGCATTTTAACTCAACCTAGGTCTAGCTTGGTCCATAGTGTGATGAGGCAAAACAATATCTAGAATATTAAGCTTTGAAAAAGAGGATCTTAAGTAATCATAAATATATTAAAGTTTTGACCAACATAGTGACATAATGTTGTATGAATATATATATATGAAAATCAATACACATAAATATGTGTAGATGTGTATAGATATGCATAAATATGTATACCCACAAATACAAATGTGTCTCTAGTCGAAATAGAAATAATTCAACAAATCTATCAAATGCACATAATTATCAGTATGTATAAATATTTAATCAAATATATATAAAGAGGTAAGGCCTATTATTTTTCTATTCAATTAATAAAAATTAATTATACAAACCATTAATTAAGAATGTTTGATTGAAAATATATATACATATTCTCAGTCACCAATTTATTTATTAGGTAAGCAATTACTAGTTAGATTATAAAAATTAATTAATCATTCGTCTATCTACATATTTATACAAAGAATTTTTTCAATAATTTCGGTCTGTAAGGCCTCAAAAACAAACAACTAATTAAGTATATAAATAGTTAATTAAATACACTAACAATTAATTATAAATAATTAAATATGTACATATAAGTATAAATAGTTAAGTATATGTATGTACCAAGATATCTGAGTATCTAAATGAACAAGTCAGATCTCACTATATTAACGTTTCCTACCATCTAAAATGAGTTTCATGGAGACTGAGGTATTTAAGCCAGGATAATTATGTGCATTAAATCTTAAAATCCACTTTAACTCAGCTGTTGCAAGACGGTTACCCACATCACCACCTCTTAAATTCTGTGGGATTATCTCTAGAACTCTAAAACAAAAACCATGGTCTGTATGTTCTTTAATATGTAAAGCCAAAGCATTAGTATCTGAAGTTCTTTTTATTTCATAAAGGTGATCATAAATTCTATCAGATAACTTCCTCTTGGTAAGTCCTATGTAAAATGCAGTGCATTTAACACAGGTAGCCAAGTATACCAAGTTCTTTGTGGAACATGTTGCAAAACCTCTAAAGTAAAATGTAAAATTCAAGGTTGGATGAGTATAGAGTTGGATGGTACATATATAGGAACATCTATTACATTTTCTACAAGAAAAAGTTCCAACTCTCTCATTAACATATTTACTTATTATGTGGTGATCCTTACAAAGGATTTGTTTGAGATTTGAACAATTTTTATAAAGAAAACTAGGATAGTTCCCCACTAAATGTGTTACTAGTTTTTTTTAACTCCAAAATGTGCTAGATTCTGCTATTTCATTTTTAGTGCATGCCCTGCCCCCCAACATACCTCTCAACTATCTCTGATTCTTTTAGATATGTCCCTATTAATCCCTCCTAAAATTGGCAATATTTGGAGAATGTGTAGTTTATTATACTTAATAAATAATGACAATAATTAGAGTTACAGGCTTTCTTTACTTCTGAAACTGTATATTAATTCACATTTTATTGTTCTGCTAGTGTTTCAAGTTAATAGAACTAATATTTTAAAAGTGTTCCTGGTTGTCCCTGATTACTTCTGTATTTGTCCCTGATTCTATTGAGATTTGTCCCTGAGTGGTTGAAAGTTATGTCCCCCACACCATTTGTACTTAAATTCTCAGTGCTCCAAGGATCACAATTATAGTCTCAGTCTTTCAACAGGCACACATTTTGCCTTGAATAAAAAAATCGGAAACTAATGACTCTTAAAATAACTAAAACCAGCACAGGTAGTGCTTTCATCTCATTTTTTTACTTTTTTTTGTTCAGGATTTCAGGACTTCATTAACAAAATCATGAGCAGAGAAGAGAATGAAAGTGGTGATCTATGTTTAATGTTATTAGTTTTTAATAAAGTTATATTTAGTGTCACTAGTTTAATCTTCACTTTTCTTATTCCTTTTACAAAGTCATGGCATTTGTTGGTGCAATCACACTTTTTTTCTGTCTAGTATTCCACAGAGTTAAAAATGTCATCAGTCTGATTTTCTTAAGCTACAAAAAAGTCCATAGCACCTTAATTAAAAGTTTTTGATTAGTTTTATAATTTTGAAGATAAAGCTAAAAGTCTCATAATTTTAAAGAGAATATCCATCATTATTATTTATTACTACATCATTTTATTAGGTACGTTGTTATGAAAGGAATTATCCTTGTTAATTTAAGTTTGGGACTCAGAAAGGCTTACCGTGAGGGACTACCCCACATATGTGGTTGTATGTGTGTGTGTGTGTGTGTGTGTGTGTGTGTTACTCTTGGGGTGCCTTTGTCAATTTGATGCATAGCCCACTAAGGGAAAAAAATTGCGACTCTCATGTCTGACAGTGCTGCTATTAGCTAGACTGCAATTCAGTGATGCACTATCTGTTTCTGAAGTGCATTTTCTCACTGTCATGGTAATTGGTTTCGCTGTGTAGGAAATTACAATGACTGGTGAGACTTTTTCTGACTCCCAAATACAAATTCTGGAATTAATTGCATATCCAATTATATGTTATATATCCTAAGCCTAGAAAGATGTTATAGAATTTTTTTGCAACATGCTCTGTAGGTTAAAAGTTATCATAAAAACAACATGTGCTGTTCACATTTTATCCATTATTTAAAGTAAATTTTATCAAGTCAATTAGGAATTTTAACAGTAATAAAAATAAAGTGGTAGGCAAAGAACTGCTATTTACAATTCTGTTCACAATAATAAATTATCCCCAGATGATGATCAAATAGGTTGAGTTTGGCCATACTTTATGAATATACATTTTTCAATAACAGTGATTAACAATCCAAAAAAATTAAATTATAAATAATATTAAATACAAAGGTGATGAATACAATTTTTATTAATAGTTGCATATATTCAGGGAGATTATAACAAAATGTTTATTTGACATCCTATCTCTTTTATGTAAATTAAGCACTGTATAAATGACATCAGTATAGAAATAAGGTAACACGAGGTCTGTGACATGGCATATTATATAAACTAGTCTATTTAACAGAAGACTGAGGTCATTTTTTTGCACTATACACTTGGCTCTTTAAAAAGGCGGTGTCACAAAAGTCTTATGCCAGACACAAGGAGAAAAGTGCCAAGGCCCACTGTAGCCATCTATGTGGTGGCCATTGACAGAAGGTAGCATCCAAATACTATCTCTGCTGATGCGCACCCTACCTAACTCTTGAAGGTGGTGATAGCTGTAGTTCAAGGGTTGGGCATACCTCAACAGAACATGGAGCAAGATCTGTACACCAGCCTTCTGCTTCTCAGTCCTGCATGTAAGTGAGGAATGAAGTGAATGACCCCAGGGTACTACATAAGCTATTCAAGGGATGGCGACTATTACAATCACGTCACAGGCTGAGATACACTGAGGATGATGTATGCTGGGAAGGTAGTCTCAGTTTATCTGCTGTACTGTTGTGCTACTCAGGATTTAGTTTACTGTCACCATAAGGCCTTTCTGAGTATTCATAGTGCCCTTTCGCACCAAATAAAGGATTACTTAAAGTTAGATAAAGTGAAGATTATAAAACCAAAGAAGAACACAGCCCAAAGTGCAGAAAAAAGAAATGATTCTGGTAATTGTTATGGCTTTAAATATGCTTGGTGTAGCTTGGGAACTTTAGTTCTAATGAAGTCTTATACATTTCATGTACAAAAGGGCTCAACTTATTGTATTAAAATTTTTTTTTTGTTTTAATACATCTTTCAGTGGAGGTTTTATGTTTAAGGTGGCCTGTGTAACTTAGTGCGTCGTTGAAGTGCAGTCTCTTTGGTTAAAGTGAAGATTACAACCTAGCACCATTATCCCGTCCCACCAAAAGGTTTCACCCACAGTGATATATATATATATATATATATATATATATATATATATATATATATATACATAGATATATATATATATATACACACACACACACACACACACACACACACACACATATATATATATATATATATATATATATATATATGGTCCCATTTACATGGTCGACTTTTCAGAAAATTGACTTTCATATGGCCAAGACCATATGATCGACTTTCGAAAAGCCGGCCATGGGGAACCGCTATCTCCGTACAATGCAGAATGGGAAAATGTCCTTCTTCCGCACTGTAGTGCGATCTCGAAGTTGGCATATTTAAGTTACGGGGGGGGGGGTGCAGTGGGGCTTTCCCTCCCTGCTAACAGTTGAAAGGTAAGTGTTTGTTGTGTGTTTTTTGTTTATTTTACATGGTCGGCTTTTCGAAAGTCGATCATATGGTCTTGGCCATATGAAAGTCGACTTTCTGAACAGTCAACCATGCAAAGTAGACCCATATATTCACTACTTTATTCCTCAAACCATCTTCTGTTCCTTTTTCCCAGTCTAGTATATGGCTCAGATTCTATTATTACTAATTCTTAATAGTTCACGTAATACATTTATTTTTTGTATATTTACCTATGCCCTTGAAATATAAACACCCATTTTAGTCGTAAGTATCTGGCATTTAATGCCCTTATCCTAAATGCTACAAAGGAAAGAGAAATACAGTATGCTATTAAGAAGCATTTATGAATCAGTTACATTTTTCAGTTTTGCCAGGATTAATTTACTAATTTTTCCATTTGCAGATATTCCATTACTGTCCCCTCCTATTTTGGTCTAGAATTTTGGCATATTAATACCTAGGCTATGGTTAAAATAAGACAGTAGTTAAAGGCCTATATACTCCTATATACTATAACAGTGAATACACGTAGCAATAAAAAAAATCATCCAATCTGAAGTCTGGCCTGCACAACATAATCTAGATAGAGTATAAGTCTCAAAATACTGATTTAAATCAGATAATGCACTTTCACTCTGTGCAGCACAATATTACCATGCCTTTCACAGTCAAATATCAGCAAAATAGTTGGTTTTGTCTTCCCGCTGTTAATTTCCAAGAAGACAGAGTGCATAAATGTGGCAATATCTCTTACTTAAACTAATCGTGAAGCAAAATGACTTGTCTGTGAGTGGCCTTAACCTAAAAGTTGCAGTAGGGTGTAGCTTTCCCCCTGCTACTACTTAAAGTAGAAAAGCTATCACTGAAACTACATCTCTTAATTTTAAAACAGATGTGACAGCCTTTGCAATTTGAAGACCCGGTGATGCATAAAAGTAAAAGATACACTAAATGACAGTTTCAATATGTATTCTTTTAAATAAATTGTCATTATAACCTTTAGATTAAAGTCAGGGTCTGGGGAACCCACAGCACATGATTAAATTATTATTATAAGTCATAAATATTTTCTGTCAGTACAACAATATTGTCATCGACTATCCAGTAGTCTTTTCATTAGTAAACCAGAAAACAAGCTCCCAGATCCAGAATTAACTTATAGTGATTTTATGAAACACTACTTCCATTCCTTATTCCTGTAGCTTATACACAGAATTATTATTATATCCTTAAACTAGAGGACACCAATACTGTATTATTTTTTGTAAATAATCTCAATCAACTCCAATACAAATATTTTCTAATCACCACTACAAGGCTTAAGCATCAAAATGTAAAATAGTTATCTTCAAGACATCTTTGGAAAGCGTGGTGCTCATACAGGCAAAGTGCTTTGCTGATGATCATAATAAGATATCAAACTTATACTACTTAAAGAATCCACAGAAAACGTAGAACAGCTAAGGAAGATTTCCTTAAGAATGCAAATCTTTCAATAATTCAAAGAATGTTTGAAGCAAGATAAACAGGAAGAAATAAAAGTAAACCAGGAAAGTTATTTGCAATGTAAGTGGTAAGCCTTGCTCAAACTCCAAAACTTAACTCAATACTTTCCAAACAACTCTAATGCACAAGTCTGGAAGTTTCACTTAGTACTTGGACAATGAATTAGATTTCACCCATTTCATTCACTCATCAGTCAGTATCACTTCAAACCACAAACAACCTCATAAAAGACCCCCCCTCCCCCTTCTTGGCATGTCAGGTGCTGATGGACTGTCCACAAGGTTTGTGACATTTTTTTTAATTCTTGTTGCTTATGTTTTTAATTCTGCAACCTTTTTGTTATTGTGGCTGAGATCTGCACTACTTACAAGCATGTCGCAATTATTCCTCTTCTAAAAAGTGCACTCAATGACACAGTAACTGGTTACAGATTCATTTCTTTACCTTCAGCTTTAGGTAAGACTGGAAAAGGTGACTTTAGCTGAACTCCATTTGTGCAATAAGTGTCACAGAATATAGGTATAGGAAAGGACCATGCTAACATAGACAGCAGCTTCCATATTAGATTGTGTGGTGTTCATTGACCTAAGCAAGGCATTTGACTTTGTTTTGCAACCTCTTCTGTTCAATGAATTGGCAGAACATGACTTAAACAGTAAGCTTATCAAATGGCTTGCTAACTGCTTTAATGACAGGCTATGCAGAGTCCTGGAAAACAAAACACCTTATTCAGCAAATACAATATCCAAAGGAGTGCCAGACGGCACTATTCTAGATGCCCTGTTACCCCCTTGGTCATAAATTCCATCCTATTCCACAGCATCCATTTCTGAGGATTGCTTCTTGGCATTAACATGTTCCTTTATATGACAGATCAATCAGTGGTAACTTCCTCAGAGATGACCATTCCTCTGCTTATAGCTGTCTTATAGGAAATGTCCTAGAAGTGCATTTTGTCAACAAGTACATCTATACTATTTGATACACCCACCACATTATGAAAAGCTCCAAAAGTTGAGGCATGCTTTCACATGCAGGAACATGTTTAGGAAAAATAAACTTTATTAAACACCTGTTGGTATGTTTGGAGAAATAGCTATCTTTTACTGTGCTTAGGGATAAGACCCAGTAACATATTTCAGCAATGTTACAAACTTATAACTTGCATCCATGTTCCTAACAGCTCTTCTAGAAGAAGAATGTATAGTGCATGGAACACTGCAATTATGGTGCAAAAGTGGGAAAAGATAATCTTGGTAAGCATCTCTTTGACATCAGAAATGTATTTAACAATCTTTTGTTAAGCATCTGTAAGTACTCAAAAGGCAAAAAGGTGTGAGGCAAAACAACGGCACTATATAGCTATTTCAAACAGTCCATTTAATGAAACAAAAACACAGAAAAATGTAAGCACTTTCACAGTGTAACCCCATGCTTCTTTAGACGTATCTACAGAGAACTCAAACGCTTCTATTTAAACACACCAATTGTAAATAACACCCAATTAATTCAATGGCGTGTTTTGCATCTGTAAGTACTGTTAAATTCTAGTTTAGTGCTAAAGCAGCAAGAAGCTAAAACAGCATTAAAAGCTGTTTGATACTTCGCTCTGCCATACTTTTAAACATAAATTGTAGTTTGTACTACTATACTTTTGTTTTGTGTAACTGGTAGTACATGGAGCAGATAGCTCATATACACTGCAAAGAATTATGACTGGCTCCTCTCTTGAAGTAAATTTCTTGATATCAGTGTATATAATACATAACAAGCTGGTATTAATGAGCACTGTCTACTTATACTAAAGAAAGTAGACTTCATGATTTCATTTCTAGATATAGTTAACAAAGCTAGGGACTCAGGACACATTGTATCTGCCCTTTTTTTAGATTTGTCAAAAGCATTTGACACCATCTCTCATTCACTCCTCTTATCTCAGCTATCAAACATAGGATTATCTCCCCATGCCATCAACTGGTTCCACAGCTACCTCTCTAACAGAGAACATGCTGTCAGGTGGCACAACTCTATTTCCACCTTCCTTCGCAACCCTACAGGAGTCTCTCAAGGTTCCATCTAAGGCCCTCTGTGTTTTAATATTTTCATCAATAATCTCCATCTGGCCATCCCATACAGCTCCCTTGTCCAATACACAGGCCACTCAACCATTGTCTGCTCTGCACCCAATGAAACTCTCCTTTATCAAAACACTCAAGCAGCATTTTCCTCTGTGGAGACATGGCTCCACACCAACCATCTCTCTCTTAACCTTTAAAAAAACTAAACTTATGATTTTCACACCCAGTGCTACAATAATTGAGCTAGTAGCCCACACCAAATTGCTAGGACTAATAATAAATGAAAACCTCAAATTTGATTTACATATTCAAAACAGCATCTCCAAGACCCATAAGAAATTAAGGTTTCTTTATAGGAGTAGTAAGTACCTCTCCCTCTCATCTAAACTAACTCTAGCACAAGCATACCTGCTCTCTTCTCTAACCTCTGGTGCTCTACTGTTAACCAATCTCCAGTCATCCCTACAGTCAAAATTAGAAATCTGCTATGCTATGACAAAATTACTAAATTCACTACAAACACCAATAACTCTACTCATCATTGCATTGCTCTAAAAAAGTTACAATGGCCTGAGTTTCCCCATTACTTACTATCCCTCCAGCTCATAATTACTCACAAACTCAGTTGTAAACCACAACTTTGCCCTGCACTAAACTCACTACTCTCCCTTTATAACCCCACTAGGCCACTTCGATCTGAACAACAGCAGCTTTTTCAAGTCCATAAACCCAGGTTACCCATAGGACAGCTACTTTACTCATGGACCAGGGCCAAAAAATGGAATTCCCTGCCTACAGTCATCCGCACGCTACATAATCCTTGCAACTTTAAAACTGCCCTTCATAACCACTTCCTCTCTAATTGGATCTGTAGCTGCTCTGTTTCCTCCTCCACCATTACTTAATCTGTTACTACTGAACTTACCCAGTCCTTCTCTATGCCCAGCCTATATTCTTTTTTATTCTTATCTTCTCCACTAATTGAATCCTACCATCTACCACACTCCCTCCTGAAGCTACCTCTACAATCCAACCATCCTACCTCTCCTAGAGTACTACTACCTTCTATGTTTTCTTCACTAACATATACCACATTCATTTTATAGTCAATTTTTTCCTATATCTGACTATGCCTTATGGATATTACTCAAACCAATTTTTCATTATTGTAAATATTGTACCTGTTCACCAGTAATTATAATAGTTCTGCACCTATTTGTTTACTTTGTATAAATCTCAAGAAAATGCATTATATGTAATTATTGTATAGTGTCTTAGAATCTATTATGTTTTCACTTATATATATCTTGGAGCTTTTCTCCCTGGGCCTCCACCGAAAATGGTCTTTCCATTGCTCAGTGGACTTTCCCGGTAATCAAATGCCAATAAATAAATAAATAAATAAATAAGTGGACCATGTGTTTAGACTCTCTTGTAGTTGTTTTCTGATTTTTCTGTGATGTAATAATCTTACCTTTCTTTACTTCACTGATGATGTGAGGTAGTGCCAGCTATGCCAGAGAGAGTAGGGCAGTGCATGTGTAACATATGTCAGCATAGCTAGCTGGAGTTTTGTAAAGAATTTTATGTCATTTGCATATCAAACTGATTTGCACAGATGCTTGTGGTAAAAATGTATTTGTAAAGCTGCTTGTGTTAAAAATGTACCATCAGTGGGTCCTGCTGGACAGAAAAAAAATATACATGTATATCATGATGTATTGTGGCAACTGCTGAAATGTATACATGTTAACAGAGAATGCTGGAAAGGAAGGGGTTAAGCTCAGCCCAGTTTACCTTAAGAAAAATAGCTTGAAATTAAATGACTTGCTTTAGGTCATAAAGATTTTATCTCACAGGCCTGAATGCAGGTCTGGGATTGTCCTAAGTGGTGAATTAAGTGCTACCCTGGGCTGACAGAGAATGTCTGGTTAGTCTCTAAAAGAAGGATGAAAGTATTGGAATTGTTTTACATTCTCCAGATGCCTTAGCAAAGCTCTAGGTGTGTACCATAACACATCTGTGCTAGATTCTGGTTCAGCTTCTACTCAGTTGGTTAATGTGGGAACCACAGTGTCAGGTGACCAGATGTGATGTCATTCTATAGCAGCACTGAGATTGCATTTTGATATTAGTGAGAGATGCAATAGTGACACTCAGCACTCTGCCTTGGACCTGACAACAAGACCACTCAACTACTTCACCTTGCCTTGCTCTAGCCAGTTAGTAGGGAACAGTAATTCTGCAGTCCGTTAGGAAAATATAGTGAGATTAGTTAAATATTGTTTTTCTGTATCTGTCTGAATCTTTCCAGCTATGTTGTTTTTCATATTTCCTTTGAATTGAAACTCTGGTCTTAACTGTAAATAAATATTCAGTATGTTCATGTTTTCTGTTTATTATTTATTATTAAATATATCTTTACCTTTCACTGTGGCTGGTCTTTTAGAAAATAGTTTAACCTTTGACAGGAATTGCATTTATTTGGTGGCACTGTGGGCTTCATGCTCCTGAAAGTCTTGTCGCTTGGAAACACTACCATTTGTATAAGTATTAATTTTATTGAGAGCAATTGGGTACCCTTGTAAGAGCCTTAAAGTAGCTGGCTTCTAGTAGTGAATATACCTTATATTCTGGGTGAAGGTGGTATAGCAGGTAAATCTGTGCCAGCCTTTCCCAGATGTGTGTGTGTGTGTGTGTGTGTGTGTGTGTGTGTGTGTGTGTGTGTGTGTCTGCGTGCGTGTGTGTCTGTGAAAATCAAATCTCAAAGAGTGTGTGTGTCAGCTACTTGGAACAGGGACACAGGCACTTATTTGGGGCCTGGAGAGAAAAACCCAGCCCTAGGACTGGGTGTGCTCCTTGTGTGCTCTTAAGAGAAACTGTGCTTGGTGCAGAGAGCTGCATCTAAAATACTGTGAATATCCAGTTTTTTTTCTAAGTGAACGTTCTCCACCAGTGTCAGTGGTGAAGATTCAGGCTCCTTAATTACTCGCCCAGAGGAGAGACGTCACAACTCCACTATGTATTTAACATGCCAAATGTTACTTGATAGTCTAAGATAACTGATGTACACATCAATAAGAAGGGGCATAGACACAAACCATGCAGAAATCCAAGATTTACTTTATTACCCTTATTATTATTTTCTCTTATATTAACAGCTCATTTTTTTAAGTCATCCTGTTTCCTATGTAGCTTAATACCTTGCTATATAAACTTCAAACCTTATGTTTATCAAACAGTAATATTTGACATCTAGTATCAAATGCTCTGTTGTTATTTATGGTTTCTGCTCTTACTTAAAAGACTTTATCCATGGTCATTGATCTGTTGTTTTGAAAGGAAAGTAATTTGTCAAGTTGGATAGGTATTTGCTATATGCATTTTGAAAGATTTTTTTTTGGCTAAAGTGTTTTTAATTTTGTCGAAAATGATGCTTCTCACACATTTAACAGGTATCTAATAGACTGATAAGCCCACATGGACAATCAATAAATCCCTGCACTGATTTGAGAGTATATAATTGTCATAACTTTTACTGGGAACTAGGATAACTTCAGCTGAAAGGCCATATAAATGATTATTAGTTATGAAATCAGCACCTGTTGCTGATTTAGTTTTTAATATTTTAATGTCCATTCTGTTTTTCTATAGCTACAATATATACTAAAGGAAGCATACTGTCTTTGCACAACTGATTAATGTTCAGAACATCATCACTGAAAGTTGCCAGTGTCTTCTAATGGCAGTTAGATATGGAGAAAATCAAGAAGGTGTGTTTTTTCCACCTTTTTCCTTTCTTTGAGTTTGTGCCGTCTCACAGGATATATATACATATATATATATATATATATATATATATATATATATATATATATATATATGTGTGTGTGTGTGTGTGTGTGTGTGTATATATGTATGTATATATATATATATATATATATATATATATATATATATATATATATATATGTATGTATACACACACACACACACACACACACACACACACATATATATATATATATGTGTGTGTGTGTGTGTGTGTGTGTGTGTGTGTGTATATATATCTATACATATATAAATATATACCGACCAGTCACGAGTGGAGTCCCACAGGGTTTGGTCCTGGGACCTCTTCTGTTTGGTATCTACTTCTCTGAAGTCCAGGCTAACACAAAGGGTCTCAGGCTGACAAGTTCACAGACGATTCAAGTTGGGAGCTATTATTAACTCCCCAAGTGATGTTGACATCCTACAGAAAGGCCTCACTGAGACCAACAACTGGTGTCAGAACCATGGCCTTAAGCTCAATGCCAAAAAATGTATTGTCATCCTCTTTGGCCAAAACCTGGTTCCCATGAATTACCACATCGATGGTAGTCCACTGAACACAGAAGGTGTTATAAGAGATCTGGGAGCACAGGTTGACAGCAGCCTCTCTTTTGACCACCACATTGTCACTGTGGTCAGAAAGTCCTTCTATGTGGCACATCTCATTACTAAGGGTTTTGCATGCAGGAAGAAAGAGGTCATTGTCTCCCTGTACTCTTCCCTCATTAGGCCAGTCATTGACTACAATGATCCATTTGGCATGTACCTCACTAGACACCTGCAACAACTAGAGAGGACACAAAAGTACCTCACAAAGAGGATCCTAGGTCTTAAACACTTGTCATATATGGACAGACTAAAAAAACTCCAACTATTCTCTGTCTCATATCGCCTACTTAGAGGCGATCTCTGCTTGACATACAAAGCCATGTCTGATCCAGCTCTGTTAGAAATGCTACATCTAAAGAAATCCCAATCCCTCCACACCACAGAGAGAAACCTTGATGAGTGGACGGGAAATAGAAAATTCACCCCAGGGATCACTCCAGTGGCTCTACTGGACAGAGCCGCTAGAAATTAAGGTCGGGTGGCACGATGCCAGGGTAATCCTATGGGTAAGCTTGCAAAGACTCTGGGCCATTAGCCTAGTAAACACCTATGAACCTATATATATATATATATATATATATATATATATATATATATATTTATATATACAAAATGAACAAGAATAAAAACACTGTGATGCAGCAGAAATAAAATCCACAGTTTAATATCTCTAGAAAAACTGTGGTAAGTGTATTCATTGTCTGTGTCAGCTTCATTAGACTATAAAACAAGTTACAAAAATTCCAGATAAATATCCCCAAGCCATTCAGATTCCACCAATAAGCACATTACTTTCTGGTCATGTGTACCCTCTTAATTACTAAATATTTACTTCTAGCATTAAGAGCTTGTCTTAAAGAGACCTTACAGTTTAAACCCTTGCATTTATCTGATAACGCTCCCTGCTCTCAGTTTTATTAGAGGTGTCACCCAACCTCTGATCTTCTGGTATATTATCAATTACCATAAAGCTAAAATTATGTTTGCTGTTGGTATCTATAACATGTTTATCTCATTCTTCTCATCTGACTGTCTAATACATCTAACGTGGTCTCTGACCCTTTCCATCAATGTTCTGTTCATCTTGCCAATATAAAAGCTATAGCAAGTATTACACTGGGCTAAGTAGACTAAATTCTTAGTCTGACAACTAGCTACCATGTCAAACCTATACACTTTTTTTTTACATTTTGTAGGGGGCAAATCTGCTGCATCTCCCCATGTGGAGGGCTGCACCCCTCCACACCTCCTGCAAGTATACCAACTCCGAGATTGCATTACATTGAGGAAAATAGTAAATTTCCCAAAGCTCACTGTACGGCGATCTCCATTCAAAAGCTTTGAGTTTTCAGAAATTTGATTATATTGTCTCGCTGATATGAATTTCAAGTTTCTGAAAACTCGATCAACTGATAGGGCTATATATATATATATATATATATATATATATATATATATATATATATATATACAAATATAGTTTGTGGGTGTGGAAGCTTGCCCTCCACACTCAGGGTTCATGGGTGAGGCTTGTCCCTCATGCAAAAAAACGTTTTTCTGTTATGTGACCTTGGGATTGTCACTGTCTTGAACAGCAGTCTCTCTAGGTTTTAGGTATTCTGGGGTCAAATGATCTTGTGTCAGTTAATTGAGACATAATTTTGCATACTTAACCCATACACTTCTGATGGCTAAACTTGTTCAAAATTGTTAAAAAATGGTATACTACCATTAAGTAACTATGAATTTTCAGTTATTTTTCTTTCTGTCAAAGGCTTCCTATTGTTCAAAGACCTTTTTATTAGAATTGCCATTTGATCTCATTTCTTTATAGTACCATAAAAAATACCTTTTATTCACTTCATTATGAGAGTGAGATTACTCTCAGTTCTGATCCTACATTTTTTTTAATTTCTGTCTTAACCAAACAGCCTAGATCATTGTACACAATTTGGTCTGAGTTATTCTCTGTTAATTTTAACACTTCTGTAACCTATTTTTATTTAATAACCACTGTATTTTAAATTAGTGTCTACTTTTCTAAGTGCACACTGATTTCTAATAATTTTAGAATTTATAGCTTCCCAAGTATTTTCTGTTCTGTGTATTAGCTCAGAACTGTTCTGCTTCCAGGTCTTAAGTAGAGTGTAACCAGAGAAAGTTAGCTTCCTTGCCATTGTAGCAGTTACTTGATTTTGCAGTAAAAATTTTCATATGGGTGAGTTGTTAGATTATTGATGCATTTTTATTAATTGTCAGTTTTAAACAGAGTGTTGGAGGATAGATAACTCAATAATGCCAAAAAGCTGCCATCTCCCTGGGCCTCCACCGAAAATGGTCTTTCCATTGCTCAGTGGACTTTCCCGGTAATCAAATGCCAATAAATAAATAAAATAATAAAATAAATAAGTGGACCATGACTGACTTCTCTCTGTTTGTTGTTTTTTCTTTTCTGTGATGTAATAATCTTACCTTTCTTTACTTCACTGATGATGTGAGGTAAGCTGGAGGGAGAAAGCTCTGATTGCAGTGCAGATAATCTGGATCAGTAGTGATCCAGACACTGAGAAGGCCTGGCAGGGAGGATGGTGCTGAGCAATCAATGCTGGTATACCCGTTTTGAGGGAAGGGGGGTAAGGAGGATCTGTCTCCTGCACTGCAAACATTGACATCAAATGAAAAGGACATGTATGGCATTCATTGTCATATGGACTGTGGATATGCACATGGTTCTACATGAGCAGGAAGAAGCATATGCACAAAGGATAAGCAGGCCTTCACTTTGGTGGGTACTCATATCTGCTATTGGGGGTGCCGAGGCTACCAAAGGAGAAAAATGTATATTTCGCTCCCTGGATAACCATGCTCCCTCACCCCAAGTAGGAGCAAATGGGTGATCTTTATTAAACAGCATAATACAGCATTACTTCTAGTCACAAGAGGAATTTTCCTTTCTGGGCATTTCCATATTTTGGCATATGAGCTTCCTGGGGTCATATTTTTCATACACCCATTTAGAAGGAGTTAAATTGCAAAGTTCAATATATTTTTGATATCTGGTAAAGCCAAGACTTCTTTAAGAACCTTTCTCCAATCAAGATGTGTAGGTTCTGGAAGATTTATAATTTCCTAGCATAAATCTTGATTTTGATGGCTGGTTATAAGAACTACTGCTTACAACCCTTTGTAACAGGTGTCAGTCCTATAATTGTAATTGTTTGCTTTGCATATGTTGCCAGACTTCATCCAATGGTCTTAGAGTTTGCAATAAAGAGAAAAATGTCAGCCAAGTACACTGCACCCTAGACTGCTATTTACTATAAAATGTTCTTAATTGTAGCAAAGTCATTATATAGTAAAAGGTAATTGTTATTTAGAAACATAGATGTTGACTAGACACATTAATCAGTGTGTCTGTTGTAAGCTGAGGTTTACTTACAGAAGTAAGTCCAGCTTCAAAATAGCAGAGTGAACAGAAAGCATAATGTAAACAACACTCAGGGTACTACAGGTGCTGAAGTGTTAGCAGCTTGCAACGTGCTTGCTCTCTTCCATTTGCTCAAAAATGCAAGTGCTGGAACTTCCACTAGCCTTTCCAACACCTGACTGTACCAGAACCTAAACACTAACCCTAAAAACTCCTACTCAGTTCCCACCCTGAGTCCTGCCTCCCTTACCCTAAACCTCTGCACCACTTTCTGATTGTTCCCTAAACGTAAAATTCCCTTCTGACTCCCTAAACCTAAAGCTCTCATCTAAAATCCCATTCCTGCTCCCTACGATGTTAATCCCCCTCCTGCTCCCTCTCCACAACTGCTTGCCTGAACTCATATTTGAATTCAAGCTTGAGCAGCAGCCGAAACAAACTACAAGGATTTCAAGACCCCTGGCTTTGAGACAGTGGCTTTTGAGTGCTTGGGACTCTAGTGCCTATAGTGTTTCCAAAAAAAAGGAGGATACAGTTTCAAATGGTTTACTATCATAAATTCGAAAATCAGAACAAAACCTGTCTGCATTTTCGAATTTATACATTGGAAATGAACATTTCCGAATTCTCCTAATGTCGAAAACAGCTGTGTATTGTCGAAAATGTCGCTAGCGACATTTTCGGCAATACACAGCACTCCCACCCGGCCCGTAACTACCTACTTAACTAGCCTAAACACACAGTTATGCAGGGGGGCTGTGCCCCCACTTCTGTGGGGGGCTACACCCCCACACCCCCCAACTTAATATTCCAACTCCGAGATCGCACTACAGTGAGGAAAGGGATGTATTTCCCTAACCGCACTGTACCGCGATCCCCTCACATGAGCGAATGTTAGAATTGCGAATGCACAGTCCATTCGCCATGGTAATGTTCGCTCACATCACCTGCCGAAATATGAAGTATTCGAACATCTGTTGTTCGAATACTTCATAGCCGTGCAAGTGCACGTAGGCATTGTGATAGTAAACCGTTTCAAATACATGGACATTATAGAAAGAACTTAAATAAAAATCCCACACACTCAGAACTAAATAGAAAGAAACTGAAAGATATGCAACTTAGCCAACCTGATCTGTAATCTGCATTCTTGTCACAGACATCAACAGTTTCAGATCCAGAAAGCAGAGAAAATACTACAAGAAGCAGTGATAAAAGTAAAAGCATTCCTGACACATAAAGATTACAGCAATGTAAAAAACAGGTAAACCAAACATGAAATGCTTGGCTCAAATAACAGAACCCTTGCTGTTGATCACATTGCTCTCAGTGCAATCTGTGAATACCATAATACCAGTTTTGTATCCATATGCAGTACAGACAGCAATAATAACACAAAATGAAAGTAGCAGAAAAAGAAATATCACTTAAAGCATAAATGCAACACATCCATGTACATAAAGCAGCAGTAAAAGTTTGCAGAATACACAGCTGTTGTGTCTTTCGGCTTATCCCGGTTAGGGGTCATCACAGCAGAACTCTGGTCCGGTAATGTTTGTTAGTGGATTTTTACATGCTGAGTTACCAGCCCTGATGCACAACCTTCAACAAAAGCACGCCCATTCACGCATGCCTCCACACAGAAGATGCTCTAGCTGAGAATGGAATGCAACAACGTCTTGCTGTGAGGCGACAACGCTACCGCAGCACCACTACTGCGGGTTAGCAGAATACACAGCTAAACACATAAATATTAAAATAAATGCAACAACACAACTACACAATATTACATAAAACTAATATATTTGTGTAATAGCAATAAGGCATAGCTGGGTATGGAAAATCATGGTTTAATCATGGTTGGCTTCGTCTTCTTGAACAAATCAAGTGAACTGTGAGGAAGCCAAACATTATTTACACCCAGCCACAGGCTACTGCCATGATATAGTGGGATTTAAGTACACTTTTCCACATAGTGTGCTCCATTCAATACTGTCACAAAGCAAGGTTATAGAATAATTGTTCATTTCTTAAATAAAATACTTTCATTTTTTAAATCAGAGCTAGAATGTAGATTAATTACAAACGGTGTAAGTCTTTATATTTTTATATTTAATAATCAGGAGACCTGCATGTCTTTGTAAATTATTTCTGGATCACTGTTACAGAATGTATTTCTTATTATGGCTACTTTGATGTTTGTGAGTTTCACAATTATAATGTGTATCTTTAAAGCCATTAATCTGGTGGCATTGTTTAAATTCTTATGCATATAATTTTTAAGGCCCAAAATAGCAATTGTGATATTCTTACAACTTAAAATATTGTACACAGCTTCCTTTCTAGTTATTGAATAAAACTTTTCACATCTGAAGTTATTAATTTTTATGAGACTTGCTACTTTTCATTCAATAAACCCAGCTCTGCCTTTTCAAGTTTTATTAAGAATGAATAAAATTCCAGTAAGACAAAGAACCAGAAATGAAAGGCATCAGTATTAGCCTTCTTCTGCTCCCCTCACCAAAGTTCAGAGAACAATTTAAACTTTTCAGAATGACAGATCAGTCATCCTCCAATTACTAGAGCAGCAATTTGCATATCAAACATCATTTTAGACAACATCTCAACTTATTTCAGGCATTATTTTATAAAGACCCTCAACGTGCTCACCATTTCTTCTTCATTTTAATTCTTAGGTGGAACTTCTCCGTGGCTATATAGAGGTGGTGGACCAACAGAAATTACAGGCTGGGATATTGGGTGGTGTGCATATATTGTTTGAACTGAACTGAAACCTGCACATTGTCTTTTTCTCAGCATGTATAAAGAATTAATCAAAAGCTCAAATATTTCTGAAGAGAGCATGTGATCGCTAACTGAGGCCATGTGCTATAGATGCAGAGTAATAGACATGGCTGAGGTAAGTAACTTAGTATATGGAAGAGACTTTCATTTGTGCTTGGATTATACTTGCTTTGGCAAAGCTAATGCAAGGATTTAATTTTACATTTACTTACAAGACATTTCAGTGCCTGTTCACGAATAGCAGGGCGCATCGTTGAACGTTTTGATAGAAGTGTCATATCCACTGAGGAAATCTTTGCTAAGAACACAGAGCACACAGCACTTGGAAGTTTATTTAAGTCAGTGTACCTATGAAGATATGAACAACATTGTTATTTTATAATTGCTTACATATTGTTTGTGTTCTTCCCCTGCAAAACTAATGCACCATGTCAGTAATCATATTACCCAGATATTAAACACTGCAAGCAATCATTGACTTAAACCACTTTGCCATTTATCATATCACTTTGAAGATTAATCAGCAGGGACAATAGCAGTGTTTTCAGTTAAATCCATTTTATTCCATTTCTCATCAGTACTAAAGCATACAGAACAGATAGCCACAACATTTCTTAATACTCAGTTTAGTAAGTGGGTGTTAGTTGTAAAACATTCAAAAATCTTCTATATTATACCCATATGCATACTTGGATCACTAAAACTACACTAAAGACTATAGACCAATAACTTGCTTTCTGACGATGTATAAACTATGTACTGGAATTGATGCCAACAGAGTTTATAGTCATTTAGAAGAAAACT
This sequence comes from Protopterus annectens, assembly GCF_019279795.1. Lineage (NCBI taxonomy): Eukaryota > Metazoa > Chordata > Ceratodontiformes > Protopteridae > Protopterus > Protopterus annectens. The sequence continues at coordinate 422,707,461 of NC_056741.1, forward strand.
AAGTCATGGCAATAGAACAAAAGGGTAAAAAAAGAAAGTCACATGGAACAGAGGAACATTTGTTGCTAAATAAAGTCATAATGGACAATTGTAAAAAGGGCAAGAATCTAAGATACATTACAGAACAGACAAATCCAAAACGAATAGAAACGTTCAGTTTATTTTAAATAAAACAAAAAAGCTTTCAGGAAACTCCCTTCATCAGTATTCACATCCATTTAAAAAAGACATCATATATACCTTAACAGGTGCAACGTGTGACACAACCTTCCAATAAACTACAAACAACAATTAAGTACTTTCAGAATTTTTTTAAAACCACAACACATAAATATATAAAAAAGAACCACTACTATACTAAAACCCATTCAACTTTTCATTTATACTGCTTCTGTTTATTTATTAAAATAGGTTTAATTGTAACCATATTATTTAATCCAGGTTATTTATCAGCCTCTAACCTGGTAATCCATTTATATTCTGCCATTTCAAGTTTATTATTCAGGTCCCCTCCTCTAAGGTTCTTATACATTATTTCTAACACTTTAATCTTAAAGTCATGCTGAGCGCCCTTGTCTATAATGTGTTTAGCCAATGCATTTGTTGCTACATGCCTTCTTATTTTGGATTTATATTCTATAATTCAATCTTTCAACTGTCTTGGGTACGGTACTGTACGGGACATCTTACTGATGTCGGGTAACCCTCTGTTGGCTAAAACGATGACTGTTAATGACTACTAATAACTTAGATACCTTGTTGATTAAGCTGGAAAGAAAAGTTCAGGCATACAAGAGACTCCAATGGCAGCGGCTAAGCTTTTTGTCTTATTTGTAGCTCAATGTAGTGCCGAGAGGGTTACGAGTGTTAAAAATGCCAGCATACGCAAATGTATATCCTGAACTTTTAAAGAAATGGCAGCAGTTCAATTTAAAATTAAGTGCGGACTATATGGTCATAATGAATTAATTTTTTGCCAATATTGAGAATGAATTAACTGATGAAATTTTTAAACTTGAGAAAGAGATAAGTAATTCTCCTGTGTTTGGTGGATTTTGTACTTTATATCAATAAATGCTTGATGGACTGAACGTGTTTGATAAGTGACTTGAAGCGACTAAACAAAGAAAACTACTTAGAGATATTAATGACTTTAATTTGGGTCACATATTTTCATGGCCCAAAGGTACATATACTGTAAATAATAATAACTTGAATAATCGAATGAGAAAAGAGGCAATGCATGAGTTGGATACATTTAGTGAGGAAAATGAATACTTGACCAATCAACAATCTGTAATAAATGCAACGTCCAATGCTGCTGCAGGGCGGGTAATAAATCAGAATGCCTCAATGACATCATCTCAAACTGTGTATCAGACCAGTGAGGATGCGAGTATTCAAGCAGGGAGAGAGGTAAAAAATCAGTTCTCCAACTCTGCTAGTTCAGCCAATCAGGCTGTTTCATCAGGAACAACGATGCAAGCAACTGCTAGTACCTTCCATAAACTTACAAGTATAGATTCTGGATCAAAGAACAGTGAGATTTTTTCCAAGTTTACAAAACCTGTAATGATAAAATTACCAGAGAAAGTGGAGGTGCGGAAGCAGCAACAATTGTGAGGGAGGTCGCAGCGACTGATAGATTCAAATGGGGTGAAAAGGAAGAACGAGAGCCCTTTACTGTACAACAAGCAAGGACGGAAACAGTAAGAAGTAACTGATAATGTGTTTTAATGAATTTGTCAGACTATAATGTGTCTGAAGATGTAATTAATTTATTTTAGAAAGGGTTGCAGTTTATTCCGACTAAGTCGGATACTATTGTTGATGCACTTACAGATTTATGATTATTTATTACAGATGTGAGCTTAAAGCCTATTTTTAATGATACAATGAATGAATGTATTACTGTATGTAAAAAATCAAGTATATTTATTCCTAATAATTGCCCTATATTAAATGCTTTTATGAATGTATGTGAGCAGGACTTACGTGTATTATATGATGGTGGGATGGGTAGGATTAAAAAGATGTTTAATTTACCATATAAAGAATATAAGGCACTTTCTGAATTAAGCTGTGACAATAGTATAATTATCAAGCAAGCAGATAAAGGTGGTGCCATTGTTCTTTTGAATAAATCCCAATATACTGCTTTAATGAATTAATTTTTACTAGGTGTAACAACTTTTAAGCCGATAAACTTTATTGAAATTAAGAAATGTATTACTGCTATCAATATGTTTATCTATGATCTCTAACTACAGGGTGATATTACGCTTGAACTGTTTAATTATTTTACAGTCTCCTGTCCAGTTATACCAGTAATTTATGGTATTCCAAAATTACATAAGTCTGTAACTAAACCTCCAATGAGACCCATTGTCTCGGGGAGGGAATGGGTGATGGAGCCCTTGTCCATATATGTACAGAATGTGTTAAGTAAATATTTACCATTATGTTCAAGTTATATAAAGGATACTGGCGACTTTTTGACTAAACTATTTAGGTGGTATAGTTAAAGAGATGTGAATGATTTTATTATGGTTACTCTCGAGATTAATTGTCTTTTTACTGTGATTCCCAATGAGTACATACATGAATTTTTATGTAGTAATATAGATATGAATAGTAGAGCTGTAGAGAATATATGTGCTTTAATTGAAATTGTTTTAACTAATAGTGTGTTTTTATTTGCTTGACAACCATTTTTACAAATAGCAGGAGTAGCCATGGGGACACCCATGGCTAATACTTATGCTAATATTGTTTTAAATCATTGGGAATGTCAGTATGTTAGTGGTGTTTCTAACCCCTATAGAGACTATGTGTTATTTTATCAATGTTTTCTAGATGATTGTGTTATGATATGGTGATGTAGTCTACAAAATTTGTCCAACTTGGTAGAATATTTAAATAAAGCAACACCTTTTTTAAAATTTAAAATGAATTATTCAAGTGAAAGTATTACATTCCTTGATGTATTACTTTGTAAGGAAGATGGGCAATTGCAAACATCTGTGTTTAAGAAAGAGATGCAGGGTAATAGGTATACACATGCTAAGATATGCATGCAAAACATGTATTCTATGGTATAGTTAAGGGGCAGTTTTTAAGAATTAGTAGAGTTAATACTGATGAGGCTAAATGTAGGGAGCAAATGTTGGAGCTAGTTGAGGATTTTGTCAATAGAGGGTATAATAAAGATCTAGTTCACAATGTTATGAGGGATGTACTAAATAATAGGTCAACTATAGCACATCCATTTTCTGGTGAAGTAATGTTCGGGGATCTACCAACTAAAGTGGATTGTCCTAAAGATAATATTATTAGATATGTTACCACTTATAATAGTATGACCAGACAGGTAGAAAATATTATTCAAAAAAATTGGTGAATATTAATGTCAATGCAGGACTTGGTTACTATTCTGGGGAATAGACGGAGATTTACCTACAGGAATAGTGTTAATTTAAAGAGGCAGTTATGTTATAAGGATTTTAATATTAATGTAACTATTCCATTAGCAATCAGGTATGGTACATACCCATGCTATGACTGTAGTTGTTGCAGGAATATCTGTGAGTTGACACATTTTGAGCATCCTATAACCAATAGGAAATATGAAATCAGATGTCAAGCAACATGTAACACTACTTGTATAGTGTATTTGGGAACATGTATAAAATGTAAATGTTTTTATGTGGGTAAATACTCAAGATGGTTGAAAGATCGAATTATAGAATATAAATCCGAAATTAGAAGGCATATAGTAACAAATGCATTGGCTAAACGCATTATGGACAAGGGCGATCAGCATGACTTTAAGTTTAAAGTGTTAGAAATAATGTATAAGAGCCTTGGAGGACGGGAAACTGAATAATAAATTTGAAATGGCAGAATATAAATGGATTACCAGGTTAGAGGCTGATAAACAACCTGGATTAAATAATATGGTTACAATTAAACCTATTTTAATAAATAAACAGAAGCAATATAAATGAAAAGTTTAATGGGTTTTAGTATAGTAGTGGTTCTTTTTTATATATTTATGTGTTGTGGTTTTCAAAAAATTTCTGAAAGTACTTAATTGTTGTTAGTAAGTTTATTGGAAGGCTGTGTCGCATGTTGCACCAGTTAAGGTATGTATGATGTATTTTTTAAATGGATGTAAATACTGATGAAGGCAGTTTCCCAAAAGCTTTATTGTTTTATTTAAAATAAACTGAACATTTCTATTCATTTTGGATTTGTCTGTTTTGGATTATTTCAAGCATCCGAAGTAGTTAACTGCAGTCATTCCATATCTTTTGAATGGATACATTACAGAACAGCATTTGACAGAATCCCACATTCATGGATAAAAGAGTGCTTACAGATGTATAAGATACAACCAACATTGAACAATTACATTACAGTGACCATGAAACAGTGGCAAACGACTTTGCAGCTAAGCCATGATAAAGGACCAATTATTATCCCAGGGATAAAATTCAAAGGGCGATATTCCAGGGTGACTGTTTGTCACCTCTGCTCTTTTGTCTTGCCCTTAACCCATTAAGCTGTCTACTTAACAGATTAGGTCATGGTTACGATTTGGCTCTGAGAAAACGTTTAAAGACTTTTTATATTTTTTTTGTGGTTGATATAAAACTGTATAGTTCATCAGATGACGAGCTGAAAGGACAACTGCAAAGTGGTCAAAACTTTCTCAAAATGTCAGGTGGTCTTGATAAATGTGCAAAAACAACATTTAAAGCAGGAAAACTGCAGCACCAAGAAAATAGCAGTTTGGGACAGGAATATGATATAAAGGAACTTGTGCAGGAATGAGAGTATAAATATTTGTTATTTGATGAAGGATTGACAATAAAACATGAACAAATGTGAACAAAAATCAATAAGCAATACTTTAGAAGACTAAAATTAATAATGAAAACAGCCCTAACATCTAGGAACAGAGTCCAAGCTATAAGCCAATTTGCTCTTCCTTTTCTGACTTACAGTTTTAGAGTGATTGACTGGCACCAAAATGTATTGGATCAGTTGGACAGGAAAGCAACAAAAATGCCTCATGATATATAAAAATCAATGTACATCAAGGTATTATATTTGTCATTCTGAAGGAGGTATGGGCTTGCTCAAAATTGATTACAATTTTAGATCTACAATAGTAGGACTGCATACATATCTGCCTACCTCACCAGATCCAAACAAAGAGAAAGTTTTAAAACATGAGGAGAACAAGTCTAAGATGACTTCCCTGCTTAGTTTAGCAAAAGCCTATCGGTGTCAAGTGAGAATGGATACCAAACCAGAAGTAGACAAAAATCACACAGCAACTGAATGCACCAAAAACAAAACAAACAAAAAAAAAAAACAAAACAAAACAAAAGAAAGAGTATAAGAAGGATCAGATGAGAAAGCAAGAAATGTGAAAAGGGCATAAATATAGTTGAAAGTACAGAAAAGTCCTGGAACAACCTCATATTGATCAGGATCTGATGCAGGAATGGTTAAGGAAAGGTAAATTTAAACCCAAAGATGAATTGTTAATATTTGCAGCCCTGGATAGTGAACTATGCACACATTGATTTACCAAAGTCCTGTGAACATGTGCGAGAAACAGGCAAATGCAGGTTCTGTAGTATGGAAATGGAAACAGTCACACATCTTGTTGCTGGATGTGATACACTAATGGCAGAGGGCCTGTATACTGAAAGGCATAATAATGTGGCAAGACTGTTGCACTGGGGATGGTGCAAACATTACAACATTGAAGTAGCTGCGAAGCATTGAAAACATGACTCACAAAGCATTATAGAGAATAATGACGTTTATATCACATGGGATCATCCATTATCAACAGGTCAAAAATAGATGCAAGATAACCAGATATAGTAGCCCATGAAAAGATGACAAAAATAGCTTTGATCATTGAAATTGCTACACCAGGTGATTACAGTGTTTTATGTACGGAGAGACACAAAGTCATAAAATATCAGGATTTGCAGGTAGAAATGAGGGCAATGTAGAAGAAGGATACCCAGACAGTTACAATAGCAGTAGGAGCAATGGGTCTCATAAGAAATAATTTACAGTCATATTTATTTAGATATGCATGTAACTCCATATGAATTACAGAAGGAATCAATTCTGGGCACATTGCAGGTGCTGCAAAGAGCAGTTTTGGCTAACATCAAAGACTGAAACAATACTAATTTCAAAAATGTTAATCATACTTTGACTTATAATGGGGTGCCTTCCCATCGTGGTATTAGAAACTAAAGAGACTTGGAAAATTTTAACAGAGGATTACTATGTACCACTGTTAAGAATATTGACATATAATGTTCTTATACAGCATATTACTGTTTCTATATAACAGACCATCAGTGCCTGCTTTATTGTGCTGATAGTACCATCTCTACGGGAATTTTGTCACCCTCCAACTACACATATACTGTATATATTTCTGATCAGAACTACTATTGATCCATTAGTTTTCAGAGTCTTCATAGGAAAGGGAGCTACATACTGAATATCTTATGAGTGAGGGCATTTTATTCGAGTCAATGCCTATCTTGTACTTTTTCATGCAAGTAGGTACTAGGAAATTAATAGTAAATTTGTATATCATTATGTAATTTTATTTGTATAGGTGAAAATGCACCTGCCTGAGTAGCAGTGGTGAGGTGTGAATGTAATTATCATACTAATAATCACAGCCTTCCAAAAGTGATGAAGGACTTATCTATGATTGATAAGACTTGCTGATCACGACAAAGATCATTGTGAATCAACAAAATTCTACATTATCCATGGTATGGCAATGATTTAGTTTTATACAATTCTGCACATACAAACATTTCTTTGCATGTAGACACGCACACACACACACACACACACACACACACACACACACACACACACACACACACACACACACACACACACAGTTTCATTTCTATGTGGTTTCTGCCACTTGTGTGTTATATTTACCCAAGGAGATAGTACAGTTCATAAGAGCCCAAAAGTGGGATTTACTGTTTTGTCACAGGAAGGTAATAACTCCTTTTCCCACAATGCAACATACTTACAGTTCACAGAAATGCCTTTTTGACTTTTCACCTTGCAGTTTTGAACTTTGCTGCACTGGTCTTTGAAAGACAAAACTGTTCTTGCTCTTGATTCTTATGTTTTCAAATGCAGAATATGTTTTGTACATCCTTAATGGCCAGGAGTTTCAAATCATTATTTTATGCAAGTAATATATGGAATACGTGGGGGTCTGGTGTGTGGCTCTTTAAGTATCCTGTATGGCTCTCGAAGTATCCTTTACTCAAGAATTAGGAAAGAAGAATCACAATGAATGATCTCCCTTCATTTCATTGAAATATGTTAATGAAATAAATTGTGTACTGAACAGAACTTTACATAGATTGTTATTAATGGGTTAAAAACCTGCGTGGTTTCCTGTTGTAAATTAATGTTTAATCTTTTATTTTATAATAGTATCCACTATTTTTTTTTTGTTATTTTAGTAGTGTATTTAGGGTTATGTTCAGATATGTTGGTTTTACAGTTTAAGCTATGTTAGAATTTTTCATATACAGGTCCATTTTGCTACTCATGCAGTTTCCTGACTGGTTGCCTACAGATCATGTTTATTTTATTTTATTTTATGTTATTGTGTTTTATGTTTATTCCTTACTTATTGCTGTAGTATGTTAAAAATTGTTTCTAGGGCTTATGTGTAGGTGAGCAGCATGCTTGTTTGTGGGTGGGGTATGTCACATTTTGTTTTTTCATGTTAGTGTGACTGGGGAGTAGATTTCTTAACTGGTGACACATGGGTAAAGTAGAGTGATAAATGTTTTATGATATAGTTCAAGTGGGGTAATAAATGCTTAATGATGTGGTTAAAATGGGGTGATAAATGCTTGATGACATGGGCAGAATGTTGATTAAAATTTCTATACCAGCTCAGGTAAACATTTTTAAAATATTCCTTTAATTGCTGTCTATTGTTTAGACTATTTTAAAATATTGACGTTTTATATTTTAAAATATTGCTTAATATAATTAGTTTGTATAATGTGAAGCAGGTGCCTGGAATATGGTATTATTAGAGATTGGCTAATAGTAATTCCTACTTCAAATTTCACAAAATGTATGAAGGCTCATTTAACTGAACTTGGCTGAGATTTTTTTTCAATAGCTCCCATACCATATTTCAATACTGGAGGTTAGATCCTTTTCATTAAATGTATATAATAATGAATTTAATGCATGTATTGCCTTTTGAAGTTCATGTAATCTAATGTCTAGTGGTCTGACATTCAAAACAGGGGTATCTTAACAAAAAGCAGTTCCTTAATCATAAAATGCTAATTCTTTTACAAATTGCTCTATCCTTATGGTGGATCCTGGTTTTTCTTGCGTATTCCTTCTCCAGGACGAGATGGATTAGCAGGTCTGTATTTTACACTTGGCTGATGCAGCAAAGATGACTGGAGGTTGTTTCTTCCCACAGATCCAGCCCTTGGAAATAACCTTCTCCTGCAAATGGAGCTCCATTTGTCTGACAGGATGTTTCAGACACTGGTAGAATAACAGGTATAATGCCATCTACATTTTCTAGATTTTTTCCCTTTAGACTGCTTCTCCTGGTTTCATTCTTATTGACCAGTGTGGAAGACAGTACAGCAGTATTCCAGCATTGCTGTTTCACAGTATTTGAAACTCCGGTTTAGCTGTCTTGTGCCATCTTTATGGAGAAGTTCTATGTGGGTTTCAGCTGAGGGCTCCATTTTTTCCCCATACCAATGCCTGCACAAAGGCTGACAATTGATACCAACATGTCTTAAGGAATACTTATGATTGTAGATGTGTGTTACCCTCCGGTGGACGGGTGAGCCATCCAGGTCTGACTCCCATTACATACCAGCATAAGCTTTGGACCTTGCATAAGTAGGTATAGAAAATGCATGGATGGATGGGTAGGGCAGGACCAGACCATATGCTACTGCAATGAGATGTTTTCTGCCAGCATCTTCAGCAATTTGTAAAATTCACATACCCTCTTTTACCAAAAATTGTACGGGAACATGCCACCTATTAATACTTTTCAGTAGCAAGGTTAACCAGTGAGGATCAACTGATAAATCACTCACATTCATAAGAGCAAGTGTCCATTCTGTATGAGAAAGAGATGTCTTTCCTTTACACCTTAGTCTGACAGTTAGCACAGAGGATGAAAGCACTGACTTTAATGAGCTTTTTACAGGGTTTGAATATTTCTACCTTCATTTACCTACTGTGTGGCCTTGAGCAAGTCACTTAACCAGACAGTGCTTTGGGGCAATTAGGAATATAGGCTAGGCTCCTTAATGGCCCCCTAGAATTCATACATACTAACTACCTGTGAACCATAAGTATCCTTAAAGACAGGTCTCCCAAGTCAGGAAACTATGATTAAGATTAGAGCTGAGCCTCCAGTCATAGCAAACATTATTTTTTTATATATGCCCTAAATTTCCTCATCCCTCTGTGCATACCTGTAACATCTAGGGATGGATGAGTAATATGGTATGTCGATGTATTATCCTGCCTTTGAGGCAACTCAGGCAATGTTCCCACCTTCCTAAGGACAATGTCCCCTAGCACCTCCCCAGCCTCTATCAACCACAAGGGGGGGCTCAAGTGCAGAAACACCTGCTCTCCCCTTGCCATTGACTCAGATGCCCAAGTCAAGAAGTGAACCTGGGCCACTTTGGCCATAGTTAGGGCTTTATCCCACTACATCATAGTGCTGGAATCATAGTAAAAATTATGGTGCTGTCTCTGTGACCTAGAGGGATGAAACTATGATTATGATACAGATTAATTGAAATTGATTAATTGCTTGTTTATTATCACAGACGAGTGGGTGGGTGGAAGGGTGTTACTGTGTGTCCAATGCCAGCTTGTCCATTCAAGGATGAATGAACTGGCCCACTGCAATTTCAAAACCTGTTGGTGAAGAAGTCCACAGCATGTGATGGATTTAGGAACTGCAAACAAGCTAGTGCATTGTATAAACATATATGTAAACATAAATCTGGGTCTTTCAGATTTACAGTTATTGACTGCATTGTACATAAAACACAGGATAAGGTAGTAAAACATGAGATATTAAATGTAAAGAAAAAGAAATGGATTGACAAACTCAATGGATTATTTCCACCGGGACTGAATGATCATTTTTAAAAAAACTCTGTTTATTTAATAATTGTATAATTGATAATTGAATGCTATGTATATATATATATATATATATATATATATATATATATATATATAGCCTTGTTGGAGGGAATTCTTGTCATTTGTGTTTTTTCACTGAGGAAGGCAGTTATTCCGAAACCAGTCTGATGTTTTTGTTGGGCAGGTGTATTTTTTAATACACCATGTATTATCTAATATATATAATATAATACATTTTTCCACACCGAATTGTGCTGGCCTGTTTTTTTTGACTTCTTCAGATTTTCACATGAAATGAAGCAAAAGATTGCGTTACCAAAGCATAAAAACTGAGAAAAAAATATGTTTCTGCTTGGATTTAACTACAGTTATTTAGGCTACAATTTTATGATTTTATAGTTCCACCATCTGTATCGCTGAAGCTGTTAAGATAGATACATCTGTTCCTAGATTTTCTCAGTACTCAGCCCTGTGGCTGTACTTACAATTACTCCATTAAACAAAATATGGATGCAATGACATAAACATACCAACTGAGAAAGCAATAAGTTGTTTTAACTTACCAACCATATAACTAAATAGGCTAGAAACAGTTCTCTTCACCATTTCAACCTTTCTCAATATATACCCAATGGCTACACAGTTAGTTACTCATTGCAACAAACTGTGGTGTTAAACAGAATACACTTACATAGCTGAGAAAGAATAAAAAACTAGTAGGAAAGTGAAACCATTCCTTGGAGACACCATTCCATTTTATAACCAGCTACACTGCTGTTGGTCATTATAGCAATAACCCATGCCTGGGTGTGGGTAATGCTGGATTTACCCACAGTTGGTGTGGTTTGGTCATGAGGGCGAAGCCCGAGTGGCCAAACAAAGCCAACAGTGGGTAAATCCAGCATTACCAAATACTATAAATGAGTGAAATATATATATATATATATATATATATATATATATATATATATATATATATATATATATAGTCACCTACTAATACATTCTATTTAATGGTGTCATTTTGTCTATGGGTGACATTATTTCTAAAGTTGTTAGATTCTGCAGAGGTAACTGCAGTACAAAGATGTTAGTATATTTGGCTGTTATGTTGTATAATGCCCCGCATACTATGTGGGTAAAACTGAGAGGGCATTCAAGGATAGAATTTACGAACACTGTTATAATGTAAAAAATAAGAAAGATTCTAGTGTGTTATATAAACATTTTATTTACTGCAGCACTTTTAGTGGATATAAATTTGGTATTATTGATGTAGTTAGAAATTACATAGGGGGTGGTGATTATAAAAATATGTTAGTTAACAAAGAACTGGTATGGTAACTCAGGTTAAAGTCTAATGCACCACCTGGGTTAAATTAATATATTTCTGTTAAACCAGTTTTGTACAAAAAGCTTCCACAGTGTGATTATATAACTTGTTTACACGTTTGCATAGTTGCACATTTGATTAAGTACTTATTTTAAAAAATGTTATTAGTAATTTAGATTTAATGTTTTTTTAGATTAAAAATTTAGGAATACTATTAGTAGGTGACTATATACATATATATACATATATATATATATATTTTTTTTTTTTTTTTTTTTTTAAATTTCATTATTTATAGTTGTAAGACTTAGCTACTATTGAAAATTTTATGATGGATTTTATTTTTTTTTATTATTTTTTTTGATGTGTAAAATAATAAATAATGATAAATGATAATTAATTATAAAAAATAATAAAGAAATAAAAAATAAGGATCTGATGAAGTCTTGTGCTTGTGCCTAAGAAGAAAGCGCTTTTGGTTGTTCTGTTGTTTGTTTTTTAATAAAGTGGATTATTGATGGACTACTGGTCGTTTCACTGGTATTTGTACAGCTTTATTTTGTGTTCTTGGTTAAATCCAGCATTACCCACACCCAGAAGTGGGTTATTGCTATTATACAATGTCATTATTTAAGAAAAAAAATAATTACTTTTCTTAAATAATGACATTGTATAATGCCTCCTTGCTGCCCTTCCACAGCTGTCTGGTATTCTGCGGCAGTTCTGATGTACTGCGCATGTGTACGCTTACGCAGTACATCAGAGCTGTGGGCAAAAGCAACGGAGAAAGCAAGATCTCCGTTGCTTTTTACAAACTGTTTCGCTATGTTAAATGGGTTTAACATAGCGAGACAGCTTTAAAATAAGGAATGGAAATCTCTGTTGCTTATTTTAAAGCTGTCTCGCTATGTTAAACCCATTTAACATAGAGAGACAGTTTTGAAAAAAAGCAATGGAGAAAGCAAGATCTCCGTTGCTTTTTACAAACTGTTTCGCTATGTTAAATGGGTTTAACATAGCGAGACAGCTTTAAAAAAAGAAACGGAGAATCTCCTTTGCTTTTTTTTAAAGCCGTCTTGCTATGTTAAACTCATTTAACATAGCGAGACAGTGTTGCTGTAAGAGTTATAGTAATGGAAAAAGTCTGGGTGGCTGGACCTTTTTCCATTACTATAACTCGGATTTACAACGTGCATGCTGACCAATCAGCGTGCACGTTTTTGAATATTAATGGGGGGTCATTGTATAATGCTGTATAACCCAGTGGCCTCACAAGTAATTACTCAACTAAAAAGAATTATGGTTGGGATTCATAGACATTTAACACAGTGCACAGCAGCAATTAGTGAAGGCAGTAGCATCACGCAACCTGTGAGTGATTCACAGACACAGACAGTATGGCTACACAATGTGAAAGACAGAGTGGTATGCAGCACATGCAGGTAATGACATAATGATATGGAAATGAGGAATCTTGTACAAATGAAGAACAAAGAATATGCAAATGGTGACATAAATCATGGTGGAGTGATTCAGAAATGCATAAAGTCAGCACATTGCACCAAGGCAGAAACCCCTTCTAAACACCAAGGTGTTTTGATGTATATCATAAATATGATAGGGTCATAGGTTCACAGTTAATAGATGATAAACCAGTTAATATTTTTTTAAGTCTAGATACTACAATCTCATTGTTACAACAAACTAGTTACTCTCAATGTCCATAGTGTTGGGGGGTGTGCTTTGGCTAAATGCATGCTTTCCCATCCATTCATCTACATTAGATTTGAAGCTAGTGAGGGACAGAAAGCAGGAGCTTATTCCAGTGATGAGAAATTCTGTGGAAAAGACAGTAATCACATCAACAAATCCCATTTATGTTGAAATATAGATTTTAGTTCCCTTCATCTTGCATTTGTGTTACTACCAGTTTCATGGATATGGAGTGGATTAAGCAGGACAGGATCATTTATGGATTTGCAGGCCAGACATAGGTCATCCTGTAGGACTTTGCAGGAGACAGGCAAGAAAGACAGGGCCTTTAGATGCAGTAGGAAACTTACAGAGTTCATACACAATATTTTTAGAGAAGAACCACTTGAGTTTTTCAAATTGGGTTAGGTGTATGAGCATATACATACCAAAGGACACATTATAGGGACTAGTAAAGGGGAAAGATGACCTCTTTTGACTAAGCCGTGATGCCCTTAGTAATAATTTGGATGAGACAAAAGGCTTTCCTAACAATAGCAGATTCTTGGTGACCAATAGAGACTTCATGATCTACTAAGGTACATGGGTCTGCAATGATAACTGCTATTTATTTGGTGGTGGGGGTTGTTTGTATGGCAATTGTGTAAGAGCTCCTATTTCTCAAACTTTATCATCAACTGTTGGTGTTCAGCTTTAGACCATGATTCTGGCACCACAAATTTGCTCTAGGTAGAACCTCTTGGAGGATCTGAGTGTGTTCAGGGGAAATGATGACACTGCAAGCTTGCAGTCATTCATGAACTTGATTAGCCAGAGGGCATTAATGTCAGATTTGACATCAAAGAAATACATGCCAGAAATAAGTTGTCCCACAGCAGAGTCCATGGGTGCACTACTGGTGACAAATCTCTTTGAAAATAATGTACAATTAACTCTAACAGGGTAGTATCTATTAGTGATCTAGCTGTGTGTGTGTGTGTGTGTGTGTGTGTGTGTGTGTGTGTGTGTGTGTGTGTGTGTGTGTGTGTGTGTATATGTGTGTGTGGATCTATGTCAGATTATTCAAGTTCCAAAACTTAGAAATTCATATAGCCAAGACCATATGATTGAAGTTTCTGAACTTCGAACATGAAAAAAATAAATAAATAAAAAGCATAAGATTCTATTTTTAATGTTTTTGCAGTGGAGCAAGCCCCCTGCACCCCCACCCCCTGTTAATTAAATATACCAACTCCAAGATCGCACTACATTGAGGAAAAGGGTACATTTCCCTTTCTGCTGTGTAGTGCAGTCTCCATTCAAAGTTTCAAAACTTTTATCATATGGTACTAACCGTATGACTTTCGAAGTTTTGAAACTCAATAATCTGTTAGAGATCTATGTGTGTACATCTATATCTGTATATTTATATCTATATATATATATATCTAGCTATAATCACAGAAGTAGACATTGATATACTGATATGGATACACACACACACACACACACACACACACACACACACACACACACACACACACACACACACACACACACACACACACACACACACACACATATATATATATATATATATATATATATATATATAATGAACTGTCAACATATTACATAGTCAAAATGCAAAATGTGCATCATGACATGTCAATCATTAATTATATTATACAAACATGGTGAGAATCAGTTAATTGAAAAAGGAAATACATTTCTGTTTCAGATGAACTACCTGTAACCTGACAACATTCTACTCAAATTTGTCTGAAAACTGGTAGTGTTATGGGAAGTTTTTTTTAAAGTTAAGATGCATGTTATGGTTAGGGTTACCATGCATAACTAAAGTGGGCAGAGAGATCAGTGGTTGGGGTGCTAGTTTGTCAGACTGGCACAGAGTACTCACTGGTTGAGTGAGCTATGCCTCTGTCTCCAAAGCAAATGTTGTTATTATAAATCTCTTTTTTAAAGAAGATATATCCAAAATGGTGTATCAAACATTGTAAAAGAACACTTAAAAGCCAGAAATCAAGAAAACTACTCAGGACTGGATTATTTTTACAACAATTAATACATTGGTATAAAATTTAGCTATCTAAATGTTGAATGGCAAAACTATTCAAAGTGAAATAAATATTCCCAATATTAACTGACTATGTTAGCAAACATATTTGTAAAAGTAGTATAAATAGTATCACATCTAATTAGGGATGCCCATATTTTAGATATTATACCAGTAAGCCTAGGATCTTTCTACTCCCTCCCTAACCTCATTGATTAACACAGATCATGATATTATCACCTGCAACCTATTAATGAAGACAAACTCATCCATTCTTCCTGGACTTTCTCTGAAAACTATACAGAAATAAATGAAATACATATGAAGTCAGACTAGGATACTTTCATTGGCTTAAATACATCTGCTCTGGACTTCCAAGATGGCTGCATATTGATCAACAGCTGGTTTTCAGCTCTCCCAGGATGAAAACAGAAACAAAGAATTAATGGGCAGAGAAATTGCCAGTTTGGTTAAATTTGGTTACTGGATGTCAGCAAAGAAAAAATTTAGAGAACTGGAACAAAAATCTCCTAGGAAAGAAGAAGGAAAAACACTGGATGGGAAGAATCCTGTACTGTTCAGCAAGAAACAGTTCAAGCTTCATCTTTGGTAGAAGAGATGGCCTACACTAATTTAGAGGAAAAATAAATCATATGTACTCAGAGGTGATTAAAATAAATGAAATGCTGAAGGAAAAATCAATTCATATAACAGAAGGCTGAAAAAACAGTAGAAGATTTAACTAGCTATTCAGATGAACTGATAAAACTGAAAAAAATCAGAGACTCAAATGAAAAAAGTCTCACTGAGTGTGGGGCTTTTCAAGAAGAGCTGTTTCAAAAATAGTTGAGTTAGTAGACAGAAGGACACACAGAAAACCTGAGATTTTTTGCTGTAATGGATAAAATGGAAGGGACAAACTATATTAATTTTATGAAAGCACAAATAAGCAACTGGATGGGCATTCCACAGCTTGATGCATTAATTGAAAGGACACATCAAGTGTATTCTCCAAACCTGGTTATGAGAAAGCATCCAAAAGGTATATTAGTAAAGATGATATCATACTAGCAGAAAGAGTTGATCCTGACAAAACTCTGGCAGAAAGGAAAGGCAATGAAAGCAGGAAACAGCAAGGTGCCTGTGGAAAATGATTGTTCAGTATACAACAGACTAAAAAGAAGCAAATTTTCCCAGCAATCAGGAAATGTTGAGAGGCAGGCATGAGATTCAAACTGCTGTATCCAGCTGCCTTTAGAATATTTTTTCCTAGAGGATCAAATACATTTTTGGATGCAGTGCAGGTTAACAAGGAAATAAAAAAGTTTATCCAGCAAAAAGTGAGCCAGCAAGCAGAAGGGGACTCTGCTTCTCGTTCTTCTGACAATAAATCTCATAGAGAGATTTCATAAGTGAAACCTTTTCCAATATTCCAAAGAAAATGCTTATAAGAGAGACAGAAAAAAACCCATAAGGGCTGACTAGAAGAATCAGGAGTAATTTGGACCTGGTTTTGGGAGATGGTGATGATCAGGAAGAAGGTCAGCAACACCAAAATTAGAGATACATGAAAGACTATGAAGCATAAATCCCATTTTTGAAATATGGCTTTGCAAGAAAAAGTGAGTAAGAAAGACTGAAATTTTGTTGACTTTTTTAAACTTGCAACTGGACTATAAAGCATATACTCCACTTTATGTCATTAATGCTTTAGAAGGACACTAAAGGGAAAAGAGAAGTAACTGTGAGTAAAAGATTTTACTTGTTTGTATTTGTATAAAACACTTCATGATATAAACTGCATGTTATATTGTAAGCCAGTTTTGTATAGTGTATAGTCAGGGGTATTTTAAATGTGTGTGTGTGTGTGTGTGTGTGTGTGTGTGTGTGTGTGTGTGTGTGTGTGTGTGTGTGTGAGGGGCCCTTTCAGTGACTGTGTATATATAAAAATATTAAAATAAACATAATTTTTTAGTTAAAAGAACTACAGGCTTTATAGTATAACAAGGGAAGAAAGGCAGGGCAGAAACAAGTTATGTTAATGTAATGTTGTGATCATGGGCTGCTGTGGTGGGGGATAGGGGTCAAAAAAGTGTACTGAATATATTATATGTAAAATTAAGGTTATCATTTCCCTTGTTTTTACAAAGGTGGCTGTCTAAATTAACATCCCTGACTTATACTATAAACATTTTCTTGTAAGCAAATAGGCTTAAAAAATAACATGGAATGATGGTAGTCATGAAAAATCTAAGTTTCTTGCATCTTCAAAGATATTAGCTTGTTTTTTTTTCTTTAGCAAATATTATCAGTGAGAGACAAGAAGCTTGTAGCTGAAGGTAGTTGGCCAGGGGAATTACACAGTGAAATTTACAAGGATTCGTTCATGCAGCTGTCGTATCATTAGCTTTTTTCTCACTTCTGACTACTTTTACATTGAGACAGACTGTCTGCAGGTGCAAGCAATTGCTTTTGAGATTTCTGAGCACTCTTTACTGTTGGAAATGCAAAATTTAAAGGTACAATGGCAAACAGATTAATGAAAAAGTCTGAAATTCTGAGAAGTGAATAAGAGACAGTAGTCTCCAAGCATCTTTAATACTTTAATGTATTTAATATAACTGTTTAGTTTTATTTAAAAGTACCCAGTGCACTTTTTCTTAGAGCTAAAGGTCGATGCTGTCTGAAAGTATACATGCTGTTTTTCACATCTGGGGAGGAATAGAGGTAACAAAAGAACATACAGCAATCAGTATAAGTAGGAAAGCAGCATGTAATATGCACTTTAGCATAGGTAACCTTAATTTTAGACTAGGTAATGCCGTGGATGCAGATGTCAATTTGGGGAATTGTTTTTAGTTCTTTGTGATTGTTCAAAGTTCATAGAGGACGAGTGTGTTCTAAAATAGATTTATTTTTTGTATGAGGGTTTTCATTGAAGCAAAATGTCTTGAAAAATGTGATATAGGTTCATATGGATATGATCTTCCTGCCAAACATCAGTGTGGATAATACATGTAAACAATAGCTTTTTATCCCAATGGCTACTCTATCCATATTATCTTGGAAGGCAATTGGCCTTAGAGGTACAGACAAGAAAGAAAGAGTATTGAATTATATTAAGAATTGCAGATTGCACATAGTGTGGCAGGAGATGCAAATGGAAAAAATGAGCATATCAATACGACAAATAATTTCAGGGTGGATATTCAGCAGAACATCAGGGACAAAGGAAAAGAGAAGTAATAATACTGTTTGCCACATGGCTCCAATGGTAGTAGAAGGGGAAAGAAAGACAATAATGTCAGATTTGTGGTACTAAATGGCTATTAGCAAGGGTGCTGGATCACACTGTCATGTATTTATATTCAATTAAAACTGCAATTATGGAGCTTAAGACATTTTTGGGAGAAACAGTCAGCTTTCAGCAGGAAATATCACTTATAGATGGGGATTGCAATTTGATTTACAAAAGTGATGATGTCTTGGGGGGCCTAGAATGGTAAACATAACACTACACAGTGAATTTCAATAGTTGGAACTCATGACAGAAACTTCATATTTTTCTGCAAGGTACTCTAATGGGGCTATATTGGGTAGAATGTATATTTCACTTTAACTTCTGCATTTAATTTAGAGGTTCAACACATATCCAATAACTGTTTCAGACCATGCACTGATAAAAGCTATGATAAAAATGCAGAGTAATGAAGTAATAATAAGACACTGGTTCTTTCCCACCTACCTGGTAAAAAGGGAGGAATTTAAGGAATAGTTAGAAGAAATTATTCAAGAATTATTAAGGGGGCTAGAAATGTATTCAGAAGCGATAGCTAGTGAGTAGGATAAAATGACAATGAAGTTTAAAAATAGGGTAGAAATAAAAGAGAAAGAGATATGGTTAAGAAATAATAGGAATTACATAGAGGGGCTGACAAAGGTTAAAGCACCATGTAATTAGAGAAATTTCACATAACAAGAAGAGTGACTACAGAGTGTTAAAAAGAAAGTAGGATATTAGATAATATAAATGAGTTCAGAAATATTGCTGTTAAAAAAATATTTTTTAATCTTTTAGCACAATGCCTTAGGCAACAGAAAGCAGGAAGGGTTGCCACTGAACTTTGGGAGCCTCTAACAAGAAAAATAACCACAGATCCTGTAGAAGCATTAGAGGTATTTTGGGCATTTTATGAAATTCTGTATAAAGCAGAGGAATGTGGAAACCAATAATGAGTGCAAATGGAAATATTTATGGAAGACTTAACCGTGTTAAGATTAGAGGGATATGAGGCTCAACAACTAATACTTACTTTAGGAGGAGATGAGATGAAAATAGAGATGCATCATCTATCTATAGGGAAGTCCTCAGGAATTAATGGTATTCATATGGAAATTTGAAAGTTAACAAGGAAAAAGTGATAAAGATCTTGGAAGAGTTTGTTTAACAGTATTTTTAAAGGTGGAGGAAGAACCAGCAACTTGGAATGAATCTGTAGTGTCTGTATTATCCAAAGTGGGTAAAGATCCATCAGACCCAGCACCATATAGACCCACTTTCATACCTCAGATTTTCACAGAATGTCCATATTTTTGTCTCAGAATTTTGGTCTGTTACCCAAAACATTTATGGTTTTCTGGATTTTTGTGGCAAATCAGTGAGGACTGAATTCACTATATAATGACAGACACTTGAGTTTCAGACTTTATATCCTTCAGAAAAATGCATGTTAACACAAGACCTTTTATTCTAACAATCATCTACATATATAAGAGCAATATTTAAAATGTGTCTCTATTTTTGGGGCTTTGTCTCCCCCCATTATTTTTGGCTTTGTCTGGATTTTCTGTGCTAAGAGGGTGAGAGCTATGACCATGATTATAAAGTGTTTATGTCTAAACCAGCTAAAAGAATAGCAAAGGTGTTCCAAAATTGATAAATATGGATCAATCTGTGTTTTTGGAGGGGAAACAAAAGTCTGACAACATTAATAACAACAATGATCCAGAGGACAGCAGAATGTTAGAACGTATTCTGTTGTTGGTAGGGCTTGATTCAGATAAAGCATTTCACAGATGAAGCTGGGATTTTATTAGGAGGGCAATGGAAGAAGTTGTGTTACCTTATACAATAATAAGGTTAACTAGGAGGATATGTGAAGGATCAGATAGACAAATTAAAGCAGGATGGTTCCTCTTCAATAAGCTGTGCTCAAAAAGAGGAACCTGTCATTGTTGTCTTCCTTCCCCTTTATTATTTGCTTTATATTTAGATCCACTGGCAAAGAAAACTCAGGAAAAAGATCAGCAACACCAAAATTAGGAACTCAGAAATTCAATGATGTAACTGGTATGGTAATCAAAACAATTGTCTTTATTTGTGGATGATATTATTTTGTACTCGATAAATCTAGAAAAGGGCATTTCAGTGTCATAGAACATATTTAGGCAATTTCAGGTCTTTTTGGAATATAGAATTAGTGAAGATAATACAAATGGCTGTAAATTATATTCACACACAAATTTTTCAGCAATGCCCATATTTATGGGGACACAATAAGTTGAAGCATTTAGGAGTATGGATTAAAAAAGGCTTCCTGTATTGCAGCTAAGGATAGTGAGATGAGACTAAACAAAGGATAATATAAAATTGAGAAATTGGAAGCTCCTTTTTATAGACATAGATAAAAGATACAAACAGTGAAAATGTTTTTAGTCCCTTTAGTTCTATATACAGGTCTGGCATATTTTTATCAAATTAAGGAGAAGTTGTGTATAATAATTAATAAGTAGTTGAAGGAATTTATTTGGGAAGGGGAGAGAGTAAGAGTTAAGTTGGATTAGTTGTTCCTCCTAAAAGAACATGGTGGTTTAAGATTAATAGATCTGAATGTATATTTTAGAGCTATAAAGTTAAGGTTCATTTACATCAGGTAGAAGTTTATAATTCAAAGTGGAAATGGATAATGATGAAGTGGGACGGGGTGGGAGGAGTATTCATGAAACAATGAGAGAGTTGGATTTTGGATGCAGATCCTTAAGGAGAATAATTACAACTATGCAGAATATTAGATTCATAAAGTTGCAGAAAGTATTCTAAAAATGAAGCCAACCCTGGCATAGAGAAAGAAGATTTTGCCAATAGAGATGATTGCAAGTAGGGGTTTGGAAAATAGGCAAGAAGAGGCTAGAATTTCCTGTATAAAAGTGGCAAAGGAACCAATGTATTGAAAGTTAATTAATAGAGAGGGAAAGCTAACAGAGTGGGGATGGGCCCAAAAAGTTTGGACTGCAAGTTGGAGACTGCATTCCCTACCAGGAATTGATATCAGAGTACAGGCAAAGAGAAAGGCATAAGGAAGTCCTAAGTGAAAGACCTGCTGGGGCAAAGTTTTTAGTCAAACCTAGAAGAGAAGCTGCTGTTAAAAAAAGATGATTAGTAGGACATGTAAAATATTGTCTTGACAACTATAAGAAACAATCAGATTATGTTAGTACAGATTAGGAAGAGAGACTGGAAAAACAATTTATAATGAAACAGTGGGAGGACATAGGAATGGCTCCCATGTATGAAACAAAGTCCGGAAGATTTAGGGTTTTTGCTTCAAAGTGTTTGCACTTGAATTTTTATACTCCACGAAGACTTCAAAGAATTTTTCATCGGGTAATTAGCAAATATTGGAGAGGTAATGGGGAAGAAACAAAAGTTTTTTGGTAGTGCAATTATTTGGCAGATTTTAAAAATTCCCTACAGAGTACCCTGTCAGAAATATTGGGGGAGCAAATGGCTGTAACTAAGGAAATTATTTGTTTGAGCTAGGACACAGGATCTGAATTATTTAGACATAATAAGGACTTATTAAGTTTAATTCTGTTGGATGCTAAAAAAGCAACTACTAAGAAAATGGAAATCAGAAGATGATTTTGAAGTACTGAATAATGTAAAACAGGTAAATGAACTCGAAGAGAGAGCTTTAGAAAATGGAAGGAACACAATACATAGAAATAAATGGAATTTGTATGAACAATACATTCATAATAATTTTCAAGAGGAGGAGTGAGGTTTAAGGGAAGGCAAGAACTGAACAGTTACATTAACTGTTCAATTCTTACCTCCCCTTAAACCTCACTCATGGACTAAATGACAGTGGAAGCGAGTCATTAGTTGTTATAAAGAGATAAAACATATGTAATATATAATGAATGTAAATGAAAAACATGTTAATATGGTTTGTTTTCCTTTCCATTAATATAATGTGAGTGTGCCTATGTACTAAGTGATAAATTAATAAAGTTATTTAAAAAATAAATTTGATCTGGATACTGTCAGTGAGTTGTATGATATTATTAACTTCCATATTCATTAGAACTCATAGCTAGGTAATCTCCTACCATCAGCAGTCCAGTGATGGTATCACCTCAACCCAACGCTAAGGACCAAAAAGAAGGCCTTTCCAAAGTTCTAAAGCTGAGGACCAAAAATAAGAAAAGCAACTATAACAAGCTTTTCACTACAACCTGTAAGAAGCTCTTTGGTTCATTTACTAACATGCTGAAATGGTAAGTCTAAGCACAAATGTGAAATCTGCATGAAAGTTTTAAATGATGCAATAGTATACTGTTGCAGCATTAGATATATTTTTTAGTTGGGAAGACGTTTTTATTTGTGACAAAAAATTAGGCTTATTTTCTCTCATATATTTGACAGAACATATCTTGTCATTTCACTAGTTTGATAACAATATGGAAACTATGGAAATTGGTGTGGAAGCACATATGACTGTAAATAAGGGTTCTGATTTAAATGTCATATCCAAATAATCTGTTTAGAAGGCATCAGAGATGGAGATAGAACACATACTCTTCCCAAAATGAACCATGTAAGGGCAAGTTGTCTAAACCAGTTTGTGTTACTGGTGGCAAACTACCAATTACCACTATAAAAAGACCTGCTTATTTAGTCAAAAAACCACCAGTGAATATGCAACCATTACAAATCTAGTACTAGGTTACATGAACAGATTAAAAATATGCAGAGAAACTCACATTGTGCCTAATATATTATTTCTATTTCTTTGATTCCAGATTTCAGAAAGGTCCTAATTTTATCAATTTAAACCATTTATACAGTGATAACAAGTAACCAACATAGGCACAGACATATAGACTAATGTGTGTATATGTATTACATATAGAAGTTGACTTTGATGAATGCTATTGGTAACACTGACTTATTCTACTGTACAACAGATTTACTTAAAAATAAAACATATAGTTTTATAATAAGCCAATTGCATAATAATATCTTTGCCAACTTTCACAACAGAGAAGGCTGATGTACTCACTGTTACAATAAATAACCCATCAAGGGGAAACTTTCATGGGCAGAAACTTTCATGGGCAAACTGCATTGGTTGTGGGAAATTCAAAAAAAAAATGTTCCACTGATATTACAGGTTTGTTGGAGTGAAGGAGCAAATAATCATTTTTTTATCAAGTCATTAATTAGAACATGGACACTGAATAAAATGCTAACCTGCTCTTGAGATTAAATCTGGCCAGCTGTGAACAAATCCACAATAACACATTTTCCTACTGTTTATTATTCATATACTGTAACAACTATACTTAAAATTACTTGTGGTTGGCCAAGAACTTTGCCGGAGATAATCTTTAACATAAACAAAATCCTGGCTTCTTCATTAGTGCTTCTAATGATAATGGCACAACCTTTCTGCATTGTTGGTACACCAATTACAGCATTAATCATTTTTCTATGAAAACAGTAAAATAATACAAAGTAGAAAAAAAAATTGTAAATAAAAAAAAACTTGACCAGTTTTTAAATCAAAGCAGAATATTTGACATATTTGCAATCTCTTTTTTGTAGAGATTAAAATGAGAGTCAGTATTTATTTATTTTATTTTATTTTGCATTTGATTAGTGGGAAAGTTCAACTGGGATTACTGTCATACACATTTGTGTTCGATAATAGCCTATAATTAAAATCATATATCTTTAAGCAAAACTATTTTAGATGAAGGGCAGTTTCATAGTGTGTATGTGAATTAAGTAACTTAATTAGCAGTACCTGGTTAAGTGTGTGATATCCTGGAATTCAAACCTTAATACTTTAGGTGTGGAATATTAAAAGGGTATGCACCTTACATCCCAGACAAAACAAGAAAGAAAGAAAGAGACATCAAGTTACTCACTCTAAGAAAAGAAGAAAAATGCTTGGAATTGTTTGCAGCTCTGTTGCAGTTATGGTGCCAAAGTAATTTGCCCTTTCTTTCTTCAGTGCTGCCCAGAGTTTTGCAGCAGCACATACTATCTGTAAGAAAAAAATCTTTTAGGTTACATTTGCAATAAATAAATGAATACAAAATAGACATGTTTATAAACATAAATATTAAAAACATGAGCACAGGCTAACATAATTTGATAATAGAAATTTCTAGAAGTTAGATACATGAATATTGAACATTTACAAAAAAACAGTTGCTGAATATGTGTGGCTTGTTTTCTGTGATGGTTTCATCACAACATAAATCTGTAAAGTTTATACAAAAGTAGTTCCTCTTAATTGTTGAGCTAAGCTATTCATATTTCCTGACAAACTCTAAGGGTGAACCCATGTTTGGGTTCATTTATTTATTTATACCTTGTTGACTGTGTTAGTCTCACTAAGCTAGTGCCCTCTTTTCAGGGGAAACCAAAGGTGGTATTTATACTAGTACAGGAAATTTGGCTAGGGCATCAGGGAACTTTCCCTAGTCTGCAGTTGTGAGTAGGACAGTTTTTGATTACATACTTCCTGCTTCCATTCTAAGTATAGTGGTGGCTCAGAGAAGCAGGGAGGGAGAAGAATGGAACCACAGGAATTGTGCTGTGGTAATATTGTTTCTGTGAAGGCAGTCGAGCCTTTAGGTATCATGAATATGATATTAGACGTCGGCAGGAGAGAAGAGAAAGTAGGTAACTCTTTTGAATTGGAGTTATATAGTGGCAAGTCAGGAGAGAAGGCAGGGAAACCTTTTAAGTAGATTTCTGAGGTCATAGTTACTGAAAGGAGAAAGAAAAAAGATGGCCAAGTCTGCTTTATGTGATAATGGAAATGCAGAAGGAAGGAGAGAAAAGGCAGTCGAGGCTTTTACTAATTCAGACGAGTTAGTTCAGCAGCATTTATTTAAGGAAGAACAGGAACAAGCTAATGGACTTATTATTACACCCCTCCAATTATGGGTGGGGGGGGCTCACAATGATTTATTAATGGATAAATTCAATATGTTCAATGCAAGTGATCTTGAGACTGGGGCAACATTTAAAGGGAAGAAGTGCATAACATCACAAATTAAAATCCTATGGAGAAATAGTGAGGGGAAGCAAAAAAAAAAAAAAAAAAAAGGAAAAGTAAAGAAAAAAGAAAGTACAAGCAATGCAGGAGTAAAGGTGAAAAAAAGCTTCACTGTAAGAATTTCCAGTAAAGAAGATGAAAGCATGGACAAGTATAAAGTATGAGATAATAATGTAATACTGACTTTAGGTACAAAGTCATCTGAGGTAAGAGCTTTTATTCACATCAGCAAGGAAACTTTTGTGATATTATATTTGAGATTGGTTGCATAATGCATAATTTTTAGGTAAATATGAAAAAAGAAAGACTGTTATCCATGTAACAGGTACAGTATGTGTTTAAAGCATTTGATAGGGAAACAAGAAAAGAATACTTATTCAATTCAGAGTGGAAGTGGAAAAAGAGACTTTAAAAGAACATTTAAAGAAAATATATAAAGATGTTATCGAGATTTCAAAAGTTTATGATAACAGAAGTTTATGGACAGGGGATGGGATTCCTAGTATCATAAATGTCAAAGGTGGTAAAGGTGTTGTGATATACTGAGGTCAAGCAAAAACGTGTTTTTCTTTGGGAAAAGGAAAATGTTATATATGTGGAGAAATAGTACATGATGCCAACAACTGTGAATTGGAATAATATAAATGGGAAAAAATGGTCACATTTGGATGGATTTTAAAGAAAGTGTAAATATTGTGGAAGAGGACTCAGACATTCACCAAAAATGAAAGAACAAGAGCAAACAGTTACACAACAAGAAATGGTGAGAGATGATAAAGAGAAAGGTAGAGAAGATAGGGAATAAATTCATAAAGATAAAGAAATAGAGGAGGGTTCAGAAATAAGTGATAATGAGGATGTATAATGGAATGTAATGAAAGAAAAGAAAAGAAAAAATTTAATTGGTAAAAGGTTAAGAGAATGAAAAAGGAAAATTTATAGGAACCAATATAAAAGAAAAAAAAAAGAAACAGAAAAGATGAATAAGGTGAAGAAATGATTTTGAAATAATACTTAAAAAGAGAGAGAAGGATAAATGTAGATTAGTAGCTGTAAATGCAGATAGTATGAAAAGCTTAGTTAGAAGACTAGGTATTCTGGAATGGTGCAAAAGACTTGACACAGATATTATTATCTTGGAAAATATTAGATTTTTAAAAAGGTTGAAAGAGTATAAACAGAAAGATTATGGTTGGGTAACACAGTGTTGCAGTTAAGAAGAGAGATTTGTACAGGTATAAGTGTTTTATGTAAAGACTCAATTAAAATATTAGATGTGATGTTAGTCATAATGGGAAGAGTAACAATTTTTAGATGTAAGATGGAAAGAGCAAGTTCACAAAATTATTGTACTTTATGCATAAGTCACAAGGAAGGAAAGCGAAAATATGCTTCAAAGAATTTTAGATTAAATAACAGTCAACATGGATGTTATAATTGCAGGGGACTTTAACTGTGATTTCAAAAGAAAAAAGAAAAAAGTGGTGATGTGAATAAAATGCTAGAGGTAATTAGGTATGGAAAATTTAGTTTATGTAGACTCAATAGGTGGACATATAGTAGGGGTGAACATAGAACAGAAATAGATTATTTCTTGAACTCATCAGGAATAGAGAAGACTGAGGAAGGTGTGATTGAAACAGAATTTCAGATCCTGTGGCCATTTGGATAGAGATTAAAAATGAATATATAAACATAGGAAAGAGACTAAAGATGCTCAATAAGAAAAAAATGGGAAGAAGAAAGAAATGATAGTTATGGAGCTTGATTTGAATATAAATTTGGAAGTGCAAAAAAAAAGAGAAATTAAAAAAATGATGGAAAGCAAGAAAATTGAAGAGGGAGATTTTCCTATTCATATTTGAAACATTTTTGTGTTTAGTTTTTGTCCTATAGTTCATTGTTATGTGAGTTTCATATGTATATATAGTGACAATAAAATAAAAAAATACAGTGTGTTGTGATATATTAAAAAAAAATAAGCTCTGTGTCTATGTGTATATGCGATATTCATAAAATTAGTGACATCCAATATATGTATATTATCATATGTTTATATATCAACAAATTTCTTAAATTAAATAATATAATATTATAATATATATTTGGAGTTGCCCTATAACACTTCTTCCCCATCTTAAAATGGCTACCCACTTTCTTGTCAAAAAAATATTATTAATATTTAACCAATTTTAAACAACTAATTCCATCAGATAAAATACTCCTTTACTTAATATAAGTTCATTTCACCACTTTCCTTAATATCTGTACTCTTACCCAATTCTACCTTTGTATGTAGGTATTACTTTGCCAAATCTCTTATCACAATGGTCACAAATCCTATTCTCCTTAATTTTTTTAAAAATCTCTCTCCAATCCTTTAATATACTTTATAACTCTATTTATACTTTATTAAAATTTATCCATATAAACAAAAAAGCCCATCCAAATAAATCAAAAAATTAGTATGTAAAAAGAAAGTGGATGTATGTGTTATTTTATGATTAATGTATAAAATAAGTTTATGACTTCAAGTGTGTCTGGTCTCTGGTTCTGGTTTAGTTGGACCTTCAGGTTGTTTTTTTGTGTAGGTTGGCACTGGACTCATCTAGTCCTCAAAAAAAAGAAAAAAAAAAATTATACCATAACTCTATGTCATCCATTGTTTTGTCTGTGTCTTTTCTTCATTCAAGAATTCAGGTCAGTCGGACTCAGAAGATCCATTTCAACCATTTTTTCAATTTTTTTTCTTAGGGCTCTGGTCACTAGACTCCTTGCCCTCCTCCCTCAATTCTTGTCCATTTATCCCTCTTCTTTATTTTCTCTAGATGGTTTTTTATTCTTTATATTCGCTTTTCTTGAAACAACACCAAAACAAAAAAGGAAACAATCCTCTTTAACAGATCTTTGGAAAGATAATAGCCAAAAGGTAGGCCAAGGAGGGTATTAGGGAAGTAGATGGAAAATGGATGAAAAGAATGAAAATGGAAAATATGGATGGACCGCGCATATACATGAATATAATATTCGATTTTCATTTTTTATTCGATCATTCATTGATCAATCCCAGCGCCCTGGGAGGACTCTAAGAAAATTGGGCTCTGAAGTACTGCCTTATGTTGACCTAAGTACCCCTCCTCCTCCTTTTCTTCCAAGAATTGATAATAAATATGTAAGGATTATGTAAGCTGATGGCTGATTCTGGATGGCCATGGAAGGATATTGATTAGATAAGACAAATATTGCCATGATGATCCATGTGCTGCTGGGACCTGGTAATGGAAAATTTCAAAGGTTTTTTGCCAAAATGAAATGGAACCAATCAGCCATTTGAGCGAAATGGAAAATTTAATTGAATTTGTCTCTTTTATTTCATTGCAATTTTGTTAAAAAATTGATAATTTGTTTTCAATTCTTTGTTCTATTGTTGAAGAAAAATTCTTTGTTGTCTGAGAAAGAAAACTGTTCTGATATAGAATTAAAATGTTTGTGATATATTTACCTTTGTTTGAAAACTTTAGGAAAAAAAATGAGAATGATTCTGACACCAACTTAGGAAGAAGGGAGGATTGGTCCATGAAATAAAGGAGTGAACTAGCTGCTATAAAAAAAATTAAAAAAGGAAGACAAGGCTTAAAAGAAAGGAAAGTCTTTGAGCTTAAAGTTATAGCTAGTAAGAAGATAGTTTAGAGGCTAAGTTTCTTTTAGTTCACATTCAGTTTCTTAGGTTAAGTTTTAGAGGAGATTGAGTCAAAATTGTAAAACTAGATTGAGTCAAACATGTTGAATCTAATCTTTAAAAGGTAGAAAAGAGAAGAATCTAATCCCCTTAAAAGAAGTTTGGAGGGAAGCTAAGGTACTAAACAAAGTTTTCCTATATGAAAATTTGAAATCGCAGCATATGAAGTTTTTAATGACAGTTGTTGTACTAGACCCCCTCATTAAAGACTGAAGTCAGGGAACTAAAATTATATTACTCAAGAGAATTATGTAATGGTCTTTTGCTGCACCCCAAAAATTTTGCACCAAAAACAAAAATTTTCCATTTACTTCTGCTTTATGGGAACTTAAAAAATATATGATAATATATGGGAGGAGAGGGAGGAGGAGCCTGGCTGCCAATGGATCAATGGAACAATGGAAACAAATCACTGGAGCAGCGAAAGAAATAGCTGGTCTGTCAGGGTGAGACAGGAGGTGAGGTCTGAGTCTGGAATAGATCCATCCTGAATCAAGGGAGGCCAAAAGAAAGGAAAGAAAAAAGAACAGAAAAGAAAATAAGCAAAAATGATGACAATGATGATGATGGCAACTAATGATGTGCTTTCTGAAATTTCTGGGGGAATGGGGGGAAGGGGGGTATAAGGATAGAGGAGAGAGGAGGCCAGGAGAGAAGTGTCATGAAGGTGAGTGATCCAGTACAGTGGCAGAATCAGGTATAAACCTGCTGCGCTTTTTTGTGAGGAGCAAGAGGGTGCAACAGCAAGTGGCCCCCATGGGTGAGCATCTCTTCCACACAACTCAATAGAGAGACACTCATCATGAGGTAAAAAAAATGACCATGACTTCTCTGCTATCACACTGGATTTCCCTGGAATGTACATTGCTATCAGAAATCAACTGGATGAGATCACCCATTGCCACACTCTCAGAGCTTTTCAACACAAGGTGTAAGATCTTGTCCCTCCTTCTTTGTTGATGCACCATACCACTGACATATTGTCTGTCTGAATTGCAATTGCAATTGTTCCAGAAGGGAGAGATTCTTGAAAGTCCTGCAACAGTAGGAGTACTATTCTCTTTTCTATAATATTTACATGCATGTTGGCCTCTTTGAGAGACTGTTTTTTCAAGAAGTGCCCCCCCCCCCAATCTGGGAAGCATCCATGGTCACTATGGCTTTAGGTGGGGGAGAATAAAGGGACAGCCTTGTAATATCTGATTTGAATGCATCCACCACAATATGTACTTTTTGCATGCCTGAGTTATATTGATCTGGGTGGACATAGGTTGGTGTAGAATAGACCACTGAGATGTTAGGGTCCACAGAAGACTTTTCATATGATATCTTGCTAAAGGTACCAGAACTATTGCTCCAAGGCTTGCATAACCAATCGAGCTGACAGAGAATAATTCTGAATTATCTTCTTACTTGAAACTGAAAAGTTTGAACTCTTGGTAAAGGAAGAGAAGCTTTTACTGAGACTATATTGACCAAGGCCCTTATGAACTCTATTAACTGAGTTGGTTCCAGCTGAGATTTATTGTAATTAATGGTAATCTTTAGATGACAGCAAATTTGGAGTTTATAGTCTCCAGCTTTTATCAGGAGATGCCTG
Source organism: Protopterus annectens (assembly GCF_019279795.1). Taxonomy (NCBI): domain Eukaryota; kingdom Metazoa; phylum Chordata; order Ceratodontiformes; family Protopteridae; genus Protopterus; species Protopterus annectens. The sequence continues at coordinate 422,738,511 of NC_056741.1, forward strand.
GTTGTAGCAGTTACGAGCCAGTCATCCAAATACAGAAACTCCTGAAATCCCTGCAGTCTTAAGTAAGCTGCTACTACTGCCATGCATTTGCTGAACACCATGAGGGCTGTGGTGAGACCAAAGGGCAGAGCTCTGAATAGGTAATGACTAGTTTCCAGCCAGAAGCTTAGGTATCTTCTGGATCACCTGTTCAATTTTATGTGATAGTCTGCATCCTGAAGATCTATTTAGTACATATAGAACTTTGTATACTGAACCGCTTTGTTCAGATTGCTGAGACCCAAAACTGATCTCCATTTCCCTATTTTCTTTGGCACTAAAAAAGAATCTTGAGTAAGTTTCAGATTCTGCCTGGTCTGGGGAGACCTCTTGGATGACTCTTTTTTTCTAGCAGCTTTTTATTTCTAGAGCTGCTGCTTTCTTCTGACAGGGTGGAACATCAGGAATTCCGTTTACTGTTAAGGGAGGAGGAATGGAAAAAGGAATTATATAACCTCTGGAAATAATCATAATCCTCTGCACCCACGTATCTTTTGTAATGTCCAGCCAGGCTCTCTGATGCAGGGATAGATGACCCCCGACTGCTTCCAGAGGTGGACAATCAGCCTTCCTTTCAGGAGCACTGATAGGGTCTGTCAGAAAAGGAATCTCTGGACCCCTGGTTCTGTGGATCTCCTCTGCTGTACGGGTGGTGTCTTCTGTTTGAGTTCCTCCCTCTGCCCCCTGGGGAACTATCTCCACATGGATCTTAGAAAGGACCCTGGGACTTTATGAACCACATCTTTTGACCACCTCATTGATTTCTAGAGAAAGTTTATTGAGGGGTCAAAAAATGTATGCCCATTGCAGAGAGGGTCTTTCCATCTTAGTCACACCTGGAGAGTATGTCTTTCACCTTAGGACCAAACAACGACCTGCCATCAAAAGGTGCATTGATGAATGAGGAGTTGAAGGGCTCTGCAAAATCAGACAACTGCATCCAGGCATGACTCCTAATGGAAATGCCTGAACCCACCATGCTTGAAGTACCTTCAGCTGCATGTGAAATGTGCCACATGGATGAAGTTGTGATCAACTGTAGGGTAGCCAATTGTGAGGCAACAGAGCTCTGTGCCTCAGAAGTACTGGTTCCTTAATCAAGACCCTCTGCAATCTGATGAAATATCTCAGATAATTCAGCCACCTGAGTGCAAAGGTCACGGAAGTAGATACGTTTCCCAAATCTGTCCAACACTCTGGACTCTCTGTTAAGGGAACGGAGAGATGAACTCAATTCCACAAGTTCTTCCTTGATTGCCACCACCACAACCATGGCATCTACTGGTACTCCCCTGTTCAAAAAAATCTCTTCCATTAGGTGGTGCTAATATCCTTTCTAGTATTTTGGGTATTCGCTCAACAGCATTGGGTTCCTTCCACTCCCACCTAAAGATCAAATCAATGAGTTCACTGATGGGTAGAGTCACCCAGGAGGTAGATGGGCCAATCCAAAGACTTCCAAGAATACAGATTTCTCTGGGCAAGAGTTATTGGTAAACCAACCACTCCTTTGTTTGAGGATCTCTAGATTGTCTCCAAAATAGGTATTATCAAAATTGGTATCTTCAGTGACTGAATCTTAAGGAGAATTTAAGTGCCTCCTCTTGCACTTTCTCTTCCCAGGGACTTCTTTGGTGGGATGTTCTGGAGAAGTATCGGAAGAAATGAGAATACCCTGCTGGGTAGCCTGGAGACTTTGGGTTGGCTGCCCCTGCAGAGTAGAGTGATGAGGCACAAGGCACAGAGACATAGGAGATCCAGAGGGGAGATCCAAGGAGGAAGGAATTGTCTGTACTGCAGAAGTAGAAAACACTCTCTTCACAAACTCGAAGGCAAAGTGCTCTGTGGAGAAGGAGACTGATGGAGCCAAAAAGCCAAGTTTCCAGACATCAGCTCCCCCTAACCCAAGGGTAGTCTACCCGAGGCTGAGGTCAGAGGCAAGCTATCTAATGCTGACTTTCCAAGGGGTAGAGATGGCTCCGACAACTTTGGAGTTAATGTTAACATTTTAGATTCAACAGGGACACTTCTGTTCTGAGAGTTGTCCAGCTCTGACATGCTTGGAGCCAGTGCACTCAAAGAACGCATCAGAACAGAAGATATGATGATCTTTGGATCTGACACAGACAGTCTGAGAAAACTCTTATCCAAGGGCTCCAAAACCAAAGGTCAGATTGGAGAAGGAGCCCAGATAGGTGGGGTGGTACTGGTAAGAGCTTCTTCGTCCAAAGGGGTAGGAGCCAGAAGAAGTCCCATCTGAATCTGTGCCAAGAGAAACTTTCTCATCATTTTATCCATGTCAGCTGCCATCAGACTTCTGGAAGAACAAGAGGATGATCAGTTCAGAGTTTTGCCCTTTGACCTCACCAGAGCCCCCAGGGTGTTCACCAAATGCATACAGAGGGGGACCTGGAATGCTAGCTTCTCTCCAAGAAAGGTGAAGGGAAGCTAGAGGGCATTGTATCTAAGGAGGATGGGTACCTCACTCGAGGTAAGGGCTTTGGATCTGATACCACTGGATCTGAGGAAGTAAAGTGAACATCAGATTCTCACTGATCAAAAGATCTGGACTTCAGATCTGCCTTCTTCAATTTTTTTTTTGAGCCGGCTGCAACATCAGATCTGGGGAAGGGGTAGAAGAGCCAGATGGATCCTATGGCCTCTTCATGAGCTCAGATTTGTTGGATCTGTAGGGTTGAGCCTCAGACAAAGTCTCTGAAAAGTTCGAAGGGGGAATACCTTTTAGTATTAGTTATTTTTTCAGCACTAATAGTGGTATGGGAGGACTATAAAGCCACTCAGGATGTGTAAAAACCCAAGTCTAAGCTAATGTGTTATGCTAGATGCCTATGATAAAACCATCTGACAACAACAGCTGTGAGCGATTCCTGAAGTGATGCATAGTCGTTTAGCTTCTGCTGCTGCTGTTGCCCACTCATGTAGTTTCATGTTTCTGCAAAGCCTGAGGCAAAACAAAGATTTTGCTTATAACATACATTTAAGGACCATTACACTGAAAAACCTTTGTAGATAAGAAAAAGAGGGCTATATGCTACATGCAAATGTCTTTCATTATGTTCTATAAAAGCATAAAGTTGAATGCAGTATCCCTATGACTTAATATTCAACATGGCAGTCTATAGTGCTCCCCTTCCCACTTTAAAGGAAGTAGTATAAACGCATATGAACATTTGAGACAGCTTTTAGATTTTGGTATAACTTTGATAAGAGGATCTGGAATACTTATTCATTTGGCCAAAATGTTAAAAACTCAAAATATTGAAAACCTGTTCAATCTGGGGGTGGGGGTGGGGTGGGGTGGGGTTGCCCTCCTGCACACCCGACAGCACCTGCTAATTATACATACTAAGCAGATCAACAGGGAAAGGGCAATGTTTTATTTTCAATATTCTGAGTTTTCAACATTTTGAGTTTCAATGTTTTGAGTTTTTCAACCAAATGAATGTGTTCTAAGGACCTATATATAACTAAATCATTTTTCTGTTGATCTGAAGATAGAAACTTTTAAAATTAAACAAAGAAAAACATAAAATAATTCTGTTAGAAAACTAATGAATCAGATTATGATATGGATAGAGAAATTCCTTCTGCCATAAGGCAATATGATGGGCAAGGCGTGTCATGGTACATTGATAATTAAATGGGACTGATGTGCAAAACAGAAGGTACTGGATAAATGCATAGACTGACCTTTATGATTTTATCACCATTGCATATACAGAAACAGCTGGACTGGTTACCTCAAGTCCCAGGGATAAGTAAGAAAATCTAGAGCATGGGAAGATGTTTTGTTTTTGATTCTGCCCCCACTGCCTACATATGCTAACTCCTCAATAGCTGTACCTTAACCTCAGGGAATGAGGAATACTTTGAGATACAGCAGTCTTAGACTTAGTATATATCCTATCTCTTTTCACTTATTAAGGGTTAGTGTTATCAGACTCACTCATGGTGTCATGTCTAGTTGCCCATCTTGGATTTGGGATAGCTCTGTTGAGCGAAAGCTGGATGTAAAACTAATCAACCTGCCAAACATGAAATACGAACTACTACACTCAGTGTAGGTTCATTGACAGGACACAGCATAGAAGTGGATGACATGATGGTAAGGAAGAAGCTGGACATCGTATGCATTCTTGAGACAAGATGAATGGGCAGCCCAGCAAAGCCACTTGGCTTGGGATCTACTACTCAGGAGGAGGAGGACAGACTAGAAATGAGTGGGAATTGTAGTGAGTGAGAGACTTCAGAAGACAGTGAGGGATGTCATCAGAATTATTGCCAGATGCACGGTAATCAGACTGCAGTGTAATGGTAGGGCAGTATTCATAATCTCAGCCTATGTCCTGCAGCAGGGTTGTGATAATGAGGAAAAGAGTCCATTAGATAAACAGGACAACATGATTTGGAGCTGATAATGGGTGGTGACCTCAATGCACATATCAGGACAGACAGAACAGAATATGAGGACTGCCCGGGTCCACATATGTTGGGCAACAGGAATACAGAAGGAGAGGCCACGCTAGGTATCTGTCTGGCAAATGGCTTGATGGTGGCCAATACATAGTTCGGCAAGAGAGACAGTCACAACATCACACATAAAAGTCATCAAGATGCAATTTAGGTAGACTTCCTCCTAATAAGGAAAGAGCAGGGGGTAGAATCAGAGATTGGAAAATCATACCCAGTGAAACAGTTGGCCCACAGCTTAAACCACTGGTTGCCACAATCAGCTGCAAGCAGTGGTCAGAAAAGGCTCTAAGGTCAACAGAGACTAGGCTGAAGGCCTGGAAGTTGACTGGAGAGAAATCACAACAGTTCATAACAGTACTTAGGGGTCTAACACCTTACAAAGAAGAGGAAATAGGAGGAGTTGAAGAAGAATGGCAGCACCTCAAAACAGCACGTGTGAGGACTACAGAACAAATATGTGGTTGAGCCAGGTATGGAAATAAGGTACATAAAGGAAGATGGTGGTGGAATGCAGAAGTCCAAGAAGTTATCAAAAGAAGGAATGAGTGCAGGAAAAAGTGGGAGATAGAAAAGACAAACCAGGATAGGAAGGAATATTGGTTGGCTAACAAAGAGGCTAAGACAGAAGTTGCAGTAGCAAAGAACGTGGCATCTCAAGCACTCTACCAGCTTCTGGAAAGTGACTTGGTAGAAGGGAAAAACAAACGCTATCAAGTTGCAAGGCAACGACGGAAAGAGAAAGAACATAGTTATCCATCCTTCATAAGGGATGCCAGCAACAAACTGCTCACCAGTCCACAGGACATCAAAAACAGGTGAAAGAGTGCTTACAGGAGCTTCTGAATAAATAAAACCAGTCACAGCCTACAATGAAAGAAGAGGAGGAGCCTGCCATAGAAGAAATAAGAACAGTATTAATGAAAATGAAGTCAAGGAAAGCAGCATGCTCAGTGGAAGTCACAGCAGATATGATAACGATGCTGAGTGAGATAAGGGAGAAATGGCTCCTGAGGGTACTCATAGAAGTATAGAGAGAAAGGCATATTCCAGATGACTGGAGAATAAACATACTAGTGCCAGTGTTCAAGACCAAAGGGACATTCACAACTGTGGGCAGTACCGAGGTATCAAACTCCTATCATACTGCATGGAAGTTCTGGAGAGGGTGACTAACAAACGAATATGCAGAGCAGTAGAAAGTAAGATGGGAGATGAACAGTTCAGATTCAGATCAGGTTGCAGACAGACAGCTGAGAAGAAGCAAGAGCTGAGGAAAGAGTCCAGTTGGGGATTCCTAGATTTGGAGAACACATATGACAAAATCCCAATAAAGCTGATATGGGCAACTCTGTGGTGATGCAAAGTCAAGTACGAACTCACAGAGACATTCCCAATGGGAGTGGGAATGTATCAGGGTTTAGCTCTGAGCTCACTGCTGTTCTTACTGGTGATGGACTATATTGGCAAACAGGTTGGTGGGGACAGATCAAGAAATTTGCTGTATGCAGATAATGTGGCATTACAGGCATTCTCTGAGCAAGAACTTCAGCAAAGAATAGGGGAAAGGAAAACAAAACTGAAGGCACACGGAATGAAACTGAGTACAGATAAGACAGTAATAATGGCAGCAAATGGGGGAAACCAGAAGAAGGTGAGAATTGAGACAGAAGGGAAGATAGTAGAACAGGTTAACATCTTCAAGTGTCTGGCAGGTATGGTTGAGGAAAAGGGAAGTTGGAATGAGGAGGCTAAAGATAGAATCATTGGGGCTGCAGCCAGGTGCCACAGAATGGCAGGGGTAGTGTGTGTGTGACAGAAGAATGCCAAAAAACCCTGAAAAGTAATGTGAACAAAACAGTGGTATGACCTGTACTACTGTATGGTACAGAAACCTGGGCAGTAAAGGCAGAGCAGTTGAGGAAGCTAGAGGTGATGAAGATGAAGTTCCTCAGATGGATGGTAGGATGCACACTGTGGGACGGATGAAGAAATGAGGACACCATATCAGAAGCCAATGTAATTCCAGCTGTAGAAAAAGTCAAAGAGAACATATCACTGTGGTTCTGGCAAATGTGCAGAAAAGCAGAAGACAATCTAGTGAAGAAACAAGGGTGTCCAGCAAGGAGGTGAATGGATTGTGTGAGAGAAGACCTGTGACAGTCAGCCATGAGTATCGAGGAAAGTAATTGAATGACGCTGAATAAAGAGAGATGGTGAGAGTTGACACCATGACCCAACCCAGTGTAGAAAATGTTTAAAAAGGAGGTTGTTGATAATGATGATGATGATGATTATGGGGCTCACAGATATGAGTCTTAGTATTTAAAATTGCTGCCTCTGAAAACAACCTGAATGATGTCCAATACCTGCACTAGGTGATCTGCCACATACATCTCTGCAAATGCTTATTCTTCACATAATTCTTTGTAGTAGGATAACTCATAGATGCTGCTCATATATGTGTTTAAATATGCAATATGTAAGAAGCCTGTTTACCCTTTTTAAATGTGATAACGGGTAACTAAGGCCCATATTAAAGGCCATGAAAGACAAGAGATGCTGAAAGTTCACCTAAAGTTAGCAGCCTTCAGTATAAATACTAATATTGTAAATGTGTTGATTTAAATCATTATAATTGTATTGCTTCCTCATTCTGTCACATCTACTGCCCAAAAAGTGGTCTAAATGAAAAGACATGACAGAAGCTTAGAAAACTTTTTCCATTTATGAAAAGTAGTTGAAGTAGTAATACCTGCTTATTGTAGCTAGTTTTGTAAAAGGACATTACTTGCTAAGAAAAAGGTTCCTTCATCTCAAAATATAGTTTCCTCCGTAAATAATGATTTATACATTGTCATTTATAAATTTAACAAAGAAACCTAACCAGTCATGTTATTGATTGCCTGTGCATCAAATATGTTCCACATGTGGAAGAAAAGTAGTGCAAGTCACATACACTTTTATTCTTTCACAGATCTGCCCTCACAGCACTCAGTCTCACTATTTTTTCTCACCACTAATTCCTCTCTTTAATCAACATTCACAGATCTTTAAGGGGGGAAAAAAACTAAATATATTCAAAAATGGTGGTGGTGGCAGTGGTGAGTCTGGAAAAAAAAATACCACCAATGAAACTGGAATCACCAGGGCTCCACTACAAAACTGATAAAACATGAGAAAAAGTGAGTTTTTGTTTACACATTATTTTCAAGAAATGCCCAAAACTCTGCCACATCCACAGCTTTATATTTTGAGCTCAGAATTTCAACATCCGCTCTGGTAACAATCACCTGAACTATGGCACTGAATTTGTAGCTCCTTTATCTAACATGTAGTTTTCAAAAAAAGGACTGCAAGATGATATTTGCAAATGGAATTATGCAACAGCCCACAATAGTGTTGACAGAAAGGTCACTAGAATTATTACACTGAAAATTTCATACCAGAATTCCACATAGTTAAAAAGCTATAATCTTGTACTACAATCAGTCAATCAAAATGAGTGAAAAAATATTTTGCATTAAGATATTTTATACATTATCATAAATAATTATCATACATAAGCTACTGAAAGCAAAATTCAGACTAAGAAAATACAGATGCACATTTCATAAGCAAAGCCAGATCCATTACTAGACAATTAAAACAGTTGCTCAGGGCCCAGAATGTTTGGGGGTCACAGCCAAGATCCATTATAACTTAAAAAAGTCAGTGGTTTGCTTTAACTTAAACAAGTCTATTTCAGTTTAAATTTGGGCAGGTAGTTTGCAATGCATGGCATGCATGTAGGAAGTGTATGCACTTCACTCAGAGCAGACTACCTGCTCAATATAATTGGGGCAAAACACAGAGTACAGTGAGATTTAAATCAGCAATGCTGGCAGGAAACTGATTTTATGACAGTTAATAAGTGCCACAGTGTGTGCATGAGTGACGAGAATTACAGTGATTACTGCTCACAGAGACATTTTCAAGCAATCTGAATGTCATCAAAATGACATATTAATGAAGTAAGCATGCAAAGTGGTGTGTGTGTGTGTGTGTGTGTGTGTGTGTGTGTGTGTGTGTGTGTGTGTGTGTGTGTGTGTGTGTGTGTAGGTGCACATGCACAGATGTATAATCATCATTACCATCATCATCAACCCCCTTTTTTCTATTTTCTGCATTGGGTCATCGGATCAATTTAACTGTTGCCATTTGTCTCGATTCAATGCCTTACTTTATTACGAAAAAACTAAACATAGATATGATCAGCACTTTCACATAAAGCTTCATCAGACCTGCGAAGTAGAAAGGATATGAACTTTGAGAACATTAAGAAGGAGCATTATTAATGGCTGAGTATACATACAAAACTGAAAGATTAGGATTTTTTAATAGTAGGTGAGGTGGTGCAGTTTCCTAAGGTTTAGGATACTGTTGATGGAGATTTGGGAGTTCAGTCCTGGTGGGGAGCAAACTTCAAGTCTTATTTGCCATTCAAATTCTCTTTTTTCTAGTAAGTCATTTTGTGGGCCTTGTAATTCTTCTTTCTGAAGTGGGGGGGGGGGGGGCACAGCTGGAGGTCCCTACCAGTCCATTGTCTAGGAAAGCTAGAGATTCCACATTTTCAATTAGGCTGCAGATGTCCTTGTTTCTTCTAATGTTGAAGCTTGGTCTGGTTGGGAGGATATGGTTGATGACCGGACTTTTGTAGATGATGACCCACTTGTCCTTAATGATGTTAACAATGGCACTGAAGTCTGTGGAGTAGGCAAAGGTCATGCAAATGTTCTTAGGGTCCATGGGTGTTTATTTTCTCCTGCTCCTGGGTTCATTTTTGGCAGGAAATTCTGGGTTGACTTTTTTTTCTGTGAAGCAATAGGTTCCAGGATATAAAGACTGAATCTCTTGCTGTAACTTCTTGCTAAGACATCGAGCTCTAATTTTGCTAGGTTAATGGTGAAATTGCTGATTTCTTTGACACCCACGCCATGCTTAAGCCCTGGAATTTTATAATGTGTTTTTAGTGGGTGCTTGCTATTCTGGTGCAGTAGTGGGTTAACTCTTGTGGGCTTTTGGAACAGGTTATTGGAAAGCCTTTAGAAGTTTGCATCTTTAGAGATCTTGAGGTCCAGAAAACAAACTTGGTCTTTATGGTGGGGACAGGTGAATGTCAGAAAACTTGTGGTGCCATTAATGTAGCTGAAAAAATCTTGGAGCTCCTGCTTGTTCCAAGTCCATACGATCAGGATATCATCAACATAGTAGTGGTAACAGGCCATTTTCTGGAAGTAAGGCAAACTAAAGATTGAGTCTCTTTCCCATTTTCCCAAGGCCATATTCGGTAAGCTGGGAGCCATAGCTGCTCCCGTGGCTATGCTATGTTTCTGCCTGTACTATGTCCTGTTAAAGCTGAAGTAGTTGTTTTCAAGGACAACCTTGTGAAATTTGCTGATGGTCTCCATCAGGGGAGCAAAGTCTCTGCTTTGTAACGTCAGTGCTTCAACCATTGCCTGTATACAATACTCATGTGGGAATACTGTATACAGAGCTTCCACATCAATGGTCACCAGTAGGGCTTGTTCATTGACCTCAATATCCTTGATTTTCTTAAGAAGGTCCCTGGGTCAAGGATGAAGGGGGGGGCGGGTTACTTTCAGCTAACAGTTTCAGATGTACTTCGAGGAAAACAGAGAGGGGTTCCGTGATGCTTCCTCAATTAGTGATTACTGGTCTGTAGGGAAGGTCGTAGATGATTTTGTGGGGTTTGGGTATGCTGAAGAACTTGGGAAGTTTAATTTCCTCCATTGTTATGAAATCAAGAAACCGTTTGCTAACTAAACCTTCCTCGCTAAAGTTGAAGAGTTCTTGGGTGAGGTTTTCATATGTCATCTTGATTTGGGTCAGGTCACAAACTTCGTAAAATTCCTGATTTTTCAGCATGTCCTCGATCTTGTTGATGTAAGATGAAGTATATGTGACTAGGATCCCATCCCCTTTATCAGCTTTCATGACTCTTCATGTTTGCTCCATGCAGAGCTGTTTGAGTGGTGACCTTTCTTCAGGCCTAAGGTTGGTTTTCATTAGTATACTCCTCCCATGTCTTTTGCAACTTTAATCCTCAATATTTTATTCCAGTCTTCCTGGGGGTTAGTAGAGAAGTGGACAAGGAGAGGGGGAATACACTCAAGGGGGAAATCAGTGTAATCAAAATAACAGTGATACAAAATGCTAGCAACAAATGTGTGTGTGAGTTTGACTGTGTATATACATACACACTCACACACACACACACACACACACACACACACACACACACACACACACACACACACACACACACACACACACACACACACACACACACACACACACACACACACACACACACACACACACACACACACACACACATGAATGAATGGCCAACATGTTAAATGACTGACTCAAAAAAACATAGATGAAAACATGTTGACAGCGCTAAACAGAGACACTGTACATAAAAAAAAAGAAATAAATTTCCTTTTCCACTGTACTGTTTATAACCCTACCACATTTAGCTCACATTTGTCTGAATAGTGATAGTGTTAGGGAAAGGGCTTTTTGAAGGTAAGCTGCATGTTAGGATTAGCGGCAGGGTTATGGTTAACATGCATTACTAATATGGGCAGGGGATGAATGCTGTTAACAAGCAAACATCCAGCTTACTGTAGTATACAAAATGGAGGGCATTGGCCTAGTAAAGCCCTCTCAATGCAAGGGGAGACTGTGCCTGAAACAGCAGTGCTGGAGAATATGCTAAAGCAAAGAAGAGACAAGCTAGAATAACTTGAATTAGCCTGGAGATGTTCAGCTTAGAATCCAGACAGAAAGAAGCTGCGTGAAGTCACTTGGGACATATGAGAGACTGTAAAACTGTTGTTGCTTTGTCTGTGCCAAAGAAAATTCTGCACAATTTTTTATTATTATTTTTTTTGATAAAACAACATTATTTTATGGGCTACTTGCCAATGCAGTTTATTTGGAACCACAATGGTGGATGCAGTGGACATATTTTATGCTGAAATGGATCCCACATTTATTTATTTATTTTATTTATTGGCATTTGATTACCAGGAAAGTCTGACTCTGTAGAAGTCCATTTTCAGCAGAGGTCTGGGGAGAAAAGCTCCAACATATTACAAAACATTTTAAAAATAATACTTTTACAGTCTTTAAAAATAATATGAAAAAACAGGCACAGTTTAAATAATTATATCAAATTAGAAATAACATGAAAACATTGGTTAAAAATAGATATAAGTTACATGCCAATGATTTAATATTTAGATAAATTTTAGCCAGTTTATGGAGAAATTAAAGGTAACTTAGTATAACACAACCATAATTGCAATATGAAGAGAGAGAGAAAAGCAGGCTCATGGTATATTTTAGAGAGAATGCCAGGGGACAGAAACTGAAGGAAGTAAGCAAGTGAGTGAAGAAGGGAGAGTAAAGAGATATAAGGTATGAACATGCATTTGTCCACATTTAGGGATATAGTTTATCCTGGTGTTGAACAAGAACAGAGCCAGCTTATGGCTAGGAAGTCTTTCAGAAGGGTTTTGAAGGTTAAGAGGGAGGGTATTGACCTGATGGATAGAGATAAGCAGTTCCAGGCCTTAGCAACATGGTATGAGTACAGACAATGCCTAGCAGATTTGATAGGTTTATGAACAGACAGGAGTTTTTGGTCATTGGAACATAATGACCAACTAGGAACATAGCTGTGTAGAATGTCATTTAGTGTTAGACAAGCAGATGGTTATGTATAAGTTTATAGATGGTAGGAAGCTGTGCATATGTTAGTTGATGGGATAGTTCTACCTAATTTAGACTTTTTAGTGCTATTCAGTGGTGGGTTCTGAAAGGGGTATTTGCTGCAAGTTTAGCAACTTTGTTATAACATTGTTTAAGTTTTGATTTTGTGATGTCTGAAGGATAATAAGGACAGGAGCTCCATAAAGACATGTGGGGAATAGATAAGTAGTGGCAAGTGTAACTTTAGTTGTGTCAGTGAGATGTTTTTCACACTATAACGCACCCCCAGTTTTTGATGAGTTTTTCTAATGCAGTTTTCTATATGCAGGAAGAATTTAAGATTATCATGTGCTGCCATCCATAATAAGAAGTGACTTCAGTGGTTGTATTATCAAGAGAGAGGACTTTAAATTTTGTTTTTTCATGGGAGAGGGATTTGGGAAAAAAGTACTAGTTGATGGTTGAGCATGAGTTATGAGTTACAAAGCCATGTTTTAGTTCCTGTTAAAGCTTCCTGAGTAATTTTTTGGAGGTGTGCCAC
>NC_056741.1:423053866-423196366 GCF_019279795.1 Protopterus annectens
TGTCTCACCATGAAAAATAGCACCATGAGCAGTCAAAAGAAAAAACCTGAAATTATATCAAACTATCAGAGCATGAAGGTATGGAAGACAACCCAATATATGGACAGAAATTCATATGGTACTAATGTTTCTTTTGCCTATGTCCCATTCAGAAACTGCATGAGAGACAAATGCCTCCTTAAATTAAAAGACTTATGTAATTATTATGTTGACATAGTTTACTGCAGTTACAAATAGCAAAACTCAGCTCACATATATTACAACACACCTAACCACTACTGTTTATTTAATGTTGGGCATCAAGAATCTATTGAATAAAATAATATGTTATGGCCTAACTTTGATTAAAATTAGGTTATACCATCTGACAATAAGAACAGCAGCCTTAGTCTTACTGTTATGACCCTTAACTCTTTATGTGGAGAGTATATAAATAAATACCTACGGGTATTTATAGTTCTGTTGTACTACCTGCTTGCACACATTAACTAGATTAGACTTGGTTTGCTCTGAAAGCTGCTCTCAGGTTTTAGTAACTGACTCCTTTTGCTTTTGCTAACCTATGGTCTGCCACAATAAGCGTGGCACCTGTGAAATGTATCTCCGAGTGGGGTTCTAGTTGATTTTACACTATTTACATATCTGATGCGCTTAACTTGCATGCTGACTCTACCTCCTTTATATGGCTGTTTTGTCAGGTTTAAGGGGGTTAGGCAAGTGATTTAGGTCACCGTTACAATATTTTTTTTCCTGCTTGCTAAACTTGTGTTAGTTATCATGAGTCTACTGTTTTTTTTCTCCTGGCTAAGTTGACTATATCCTGGGCATTGAGTATTGTTTTAGCGTATCAAACCAAAGTATCGGTTGCAAGTTTTATACTGATACTAATAAAGTTTGTAGCGACATTTGTTTAATTAATGTTAAGTACTGCCCTAATAATCACTGACCATTACTTAGCAAGTTGATAATTCCTGTTGAACCAAATCAGGATTGCTAGCTGCATTTCTTTTTTTTGTGAAATATTTTATAAGAAAGGGATTACCTGCGGAATTAACTCTTAACGTCTGTGTGTATTGAATTTTACTGTATGCATTCCTATTTCCTGAACTGCTAGCCTTATATCTCTCTTTTTTTTCCATTTGTTTCTTACATTTAACAGCACTGTGTTCCTGCCTGTCCCAGCTCTAATCTACCTGAATGTACCCTGCAGGAAGCCAAAAAATTTGAGTCCTGAATAGTGACATAATCAACCTGCTCCCTGAGAATTTATTCCCTGAAAAGAATATAGTGAAAGTATGTCTTCAAATGGTACTATTGCCTGTTGACTACTACTGCTAGGTAAAACAAGCATCCCAGCCAGGTTAGCTAGCAGCCAAATCTTCCCCTATTAACCTTCTCAACCCGTACTTTCAACTTATAACCCCTTATTCCGAAGTAGGATTTCTCCCTACTGTAACCTAGTCTCTTATCCCCCTTAGGGGACCTTTTTCTTTTTCTCCTGTTGCAATTACATAACTGGCTACAAGGTAGTAGTCTAAATACAGCTAACTGCCCTGTATTTATTCGCCTTCTTCTCTACAGTTTTCTTCCTTATTTGAGCGCCGAGCCTTTCCTGCTGTCTTCTTTACCCTATAATTTGTCCCAGGAGATTCTTATCCCATAGAACTCTCTTCTATTTAGCCTAATCTGTCCCTGCTACCCTCTTTACTATTCTCCTCAATTCTACACGCTTACTCCCTTTCCTTCACACTGTACTGATTGTTCTCCTTGAACTTTTTTCCCCTCTCTGGCTCTACCCACTCCATTCGCCCTGCAGGCTCACTCCGCTTCCCTACCCTACCCCCAATTCCCACCAACCCCCAGTGGTCCTACACTTTTACATCACAAACCACATCCCTCCCCTAATTATCCACTTACCAATCCAATTTTTCTCCTGAAACTTCATTTACATACAGACCTATACTGTCATAACTCTTCATAATATCTACCCGAATATCCTATTTCTTACTCCAGTCTGAATCCATCCTCCTCATTAATTAGGCATACTTCATACTGGTACTATATCTTTCTTTATTAAAATGCCCTTATCTTACCAATCTAAACTAACAAATCCTGTTCACCTACTCACTGCTTTATCTATTCTATCTATATCCTTTGTTCTGACCTCATATGAAAATCTACATTTTAAGTAATTTCTCCATCCCCTAACACAAACACAGCCTCCAAATCAACTGAGCTCTCATAGCCATGCTAACATCACCTCTACCTCACACTACCTCTCCCTAAGTATCATAGATTAGTCCATATTTCCTTGCAACAAACTCGAAAGTCTCAAAATAATCTCTACAAACTCCTAACATTCTTGCTTATCCCTCATCAATACCCTTTACTTCATGGTGACATTCATCCCAACCCTGGTCCATACAACACCCCCCCACTCAAGCTCTACCAACCCCAGGCTACCACCCCTTTCACATCTACTAAAACTCCAAACACATTTCTTATAGGTCATCTCAACATCCAGAGCTTAAATAATAAAACCAGCCAACTCCATGCTCTACTAGACACCTACTTCTTTGATATCCTATGTCTAACAGAAACCTGGTTTAAACCAGTAACAAAGGATAATGAAATTATCCCACCAGGGTATAATATAATAAGATCAGACCATACTACCAAAACAAGTGGAGGGGTAGCAATCCTGTTTTAAGTCCAGCCTACAGGTTTCCTCAGTAGATATACAACTACCTATAGGTAGTAACACTGAAATCCTTATCTCTAAACTTCAGATCAATGCTAGTAAGTCCATCTGTATAATATGCTCCTACCTACCTCCTGGCAATAATATCAACATCCTTGAATCTATCCTCTGCTGGCTTTTCACATCCTTCTTACAAGAAACCATAGTTCTTGGTGATTTTAATATTGATTGGAATAGCTGTACCTCATCCAAACCTACACTCCATATAAATCTCTATAGCTTCTCTCAAATTATCACCACCCCTTCCAGAATCCATAAGCCTAGTAAAAAAGAAAGTACTTTAGACTGAATCCTAGTAAATGTTATCCCTTCTCTTACAAAGCAGATACCCTTCCTGACGATATAAGTGATCATTTCCTTACTTACATAATCGGGGAAAAAAAATCTTCATTCAGCACCAAACTCTCTCTAAAACTATTCGGAACAAAAAAGACTTTAATTCGACTAGCTTCCAAGCAGAGCTGCAAGCCTGCAACTGGTCTCTCTTAACTCCCCCTTGAAGAAGCAGTATGCTATTTCAACTCTAAATTCCTACAAATCCTGGACTACCATGCCCCCACTAGATCTATAAGAACTAGTAGTAAAGCCGCTCCATGACTCACTAAAGAAACTAGACAAAAAATCCTAATAAGAAATAAGATTTGGTCTAAATGGAGGAATACCAAAAACCTAACTGACCACCAGAACTACAAACAGTTAAGAAATGCCACAAAATAATCAATACTCCATGATAAAAGAAACTACTACTTTAAACTCCAGCACAAGCATCAACAAAAACCTCAAACTTTCTGGTCAGCTATAAATAAACTTTTACACCCAAGCCACACCAAGACTCCAGCCCCCGCAGGTCTCTCCTTAAACTCCCCTAATGATATTGCCAATGACCTAAATACCTTCTTTACAGAAACTGTTCAATCTCTTGCTAACTCCTTACCTCCTGGTAGCTCAACCCTCCCCTCTTCCCTTACTAAAACACCCCCTACCTTTCACTTAAAGTCAGTTCCTACATCTCTCATCTTTAAACTACTTACCAAGCATAAACTATGCTCCCCCTCTGCCAATCACCTACCAGATGAATACCTACAAACTGCAGCAAAAGTACTGTCCTACCCTGTCTCCATACTAATTAATAGAACTATTACCGAAGGCTCCATCCCATCTCTCTGGAAAATCTCTCAATTAATCCCACTCCATAAGGGTGGTAACTCAACAGAACTTTCTAACTATTGCCCCATAGCCCTACTATCCCCTCTTGCCAAAGTAATGGAAAAATGTATTCATCAACAACTACTTGATCACCGTCTCCAAAATAACCCACTTGCAGACTGTCAACATGGCTTCAGGCCCTTTCATAGTACTACTACTACTCTCTTATCTTTCTCTGATTGCATCAACAAACATCGTAACAATAATAACCTCTCTGCTGTAATCTTTATAGACCTCTCAAAAGCCTTTGATATGGTGAACCGTCAAATACTTTTAGACATACTAAAATCACTCTCATTCACCTCACAGGCACTTCAATGGTTCAAATCCTATTTAGGAAATAGACAGCAAGCTGTCGTCTGGGACAACAACCTTTCTACTCCTCTTTCTGTTGCACTAGGGGTCCCACAAGGCTCAATCCTGGGACCTCTCCTCTTCTCAGTATTCATTAATGATCTACACTTACACATTCCCCAAGCCACCAGCATTTAATATGCAGATGACTCGACACTAGTCTGTACTGCCCCCTCACCAGCTGCGCTTAAAACCATTACTCAAACTGTATTTAACTCAGTTGAAAATTGGTTTCTACAATGATGCCTCCTATTAAAAGCCAAAAAACTAAATTACTGCTTTTCACTCCAACACTAAAGTCCTCTCCCATTGACCTCACCATCAAGGCCAATAATGGTACTATTATTAAACCAGACCCATCCACTAAACTATTAGGCATAACAATTGATCAACACGTTAACTTTGACCAGCATATCAACTCGACTATCAAAACTATTAACAGAAAACTTGGCTCTCTCTACAGAATAAAATCTTTCCTAACCCCTGAAACCAGAACCACTATTGCCCATACCCACCTCATCTCTACCTTTTTGTATGCCTTATCTATATATATCAATCTTTTTAAAAGTAACCTTAATAAACTGGCAACCTGCTATAACAACATTGCCAGATTTTCCACAGGCTCACCTTTTAGAACCCACCACTGTTAAACAGCTAGGATGGCTAGAGCTACAAAATCAGCTAACATTTCAACGACTTACCATGACTCATAAGATACAATATCAGCCTATTCTCAATACTCTTATTACCCCCTATAGAAATCTTACTACCCTTCACTCAGCAAATAAATTACTGACAACTAGCCAGAAATCCAATAATAAAGCAGGTGACTCCCTTTTCTCCAATTCTGTAGGGAAAATCTGGAACAGGCTTCCCAGTAATCTTTAATTATTGTCATCCCTACCGCTCTTCAAAAAGCAACTAAAATTACTCCTTAAAGCACAATGGCTATGGCCATGCACTAACCCAGATTAAAACTAATTCTTCAGCATTACTTGTCTTTTACAACCTTTTTCTGCTCTCTCAGCCTCTTTAATGTTTTATTATTTTTGCAAGCCTCATTTTGCCTGCAAGCTTCCTTGAAGTACTTACAATTTGTTAACTTACCCCTGCTGCATGCACCCACTTCATAGCTTTGAATGTATGTTATCTGTTCCCCTTGAGTGTATAGCTTCCAAACAAACCTATAGTGAATTTCTATCTTACTTTGCCTACTCTCCCTTGTCATTTGTCAACCCTTTAACCTGTATATCCTCCATCTGCAACTACTGTATTTACTTTACAGTATACCCATGATTCTTAGCATGATGTTTGTATAATGCTAGCCTATACTAATGCTTGTTTCTCTCTGTGTACACACATGTCATGTTGTTTCTATAATGTTAGCCTATACTTTAATGTATTTCTTTTTTTAATGTTCTTTAGTTTTGGTCTGTTCTATGGTGTCTATCATTGTGTACTACTGTTATATTAAACAGATTGGAAACAAAAACATACACAGGAACAGTCCACCAAGTAAAATTCATTCTTGAATTAAACAGATTGGAGCTTTTCTCCCCGTGCCTCTACAGAAAATGGACATGTATCCAGCTAGACTAGCCCGGTCAACAAATGTAAAATAAAAATAAAATAAATAAAAAATATTATTCCACTTATAAATCCATTCTCTTGGGGCGCTTTTTTCCTCAGACCTCCACTGAAATTCAACCATAACTCAGCTGAACACACTGATTATTTGAAAATAAATAAATACCTAACATACATGCTTACATACGCAGTTACATAACTATTGGCAAGGACTAAAAATTGCAAAAAAGTAATACTTGAAATCTGTAGGTTTTACAATATATGAATGCAAGTGATGTTCTAGAGCAGAAGATTTGCTAAATATATGACATGCATGAGAATTAATTTATAACCACCACATAAACAAATGATTATTTTTTTTTTCTAAAAAAAGTTGTGCTATAGTATATGCTGGTATATCTTTAAAAATAAGATCTAATGCAACAGTGGAATATGTGTTACATATGTACATAGTCTATCCACTATCACATATCACAGCAAAGACCCCATAGAAATTCATAGCACATCCAGAGTGTCTGTCTCCTTTATCAGTATCCTTATAAATATTATAAATGTTGCAAATCCTTTGTAGTCCAAGAAGTGCAACAAATTTGCACCAAAACTGGGAAAAGGAAGTCATAATGGTGCTTAATAAGCTAGATCATAAAAGTGGTCAATGCTGGTCATCACTGAACAGCTGCAGAATATAATAACTTTAAATAAAAAGTGAAAGCTGGGAGTGGTATGCCACTTACACTTCTTTATTATCACTAGTTTAGTGCTTTCATCCAGGTAAAACTGACTTCATCAGAACACATACAAATTCAAACTGCCACAATTTATATACCTCACAGTAAAAACACATGACCCCACTAATCAATTAACTCATCTAATGTCAAAGAAACAATCCGTCTATAATTGCATAAAAACCTTATCAGTACAAGTATTATACTTTTCACATTCAGATATCAAAATATAAAAAACAAAATTGTTACATGAGACCATCCATGAAATATACATAAAACATAATACTATCTAATAAATATTGAGATCCCCCTAAAAAGGGCTACTTGCAGCTGTAAAACACTACTAATGGAAGTCATATAATTCAAACCTGGAGACATGGTTGCATTCAATTTCAATTGCCATTTAAGATCCTTCAGCTCTAGGAAATCATCAGATGCCACCCCCCAGCTCCCCAATTCCACAAGATTGATGATATAAAACCCAAACTTATGGGAACTAAAGGAAGCAATGTATTTAAATTAGGCATTGTGATCATCTTGTTTTTTTATATCATAACAATGACAATAAATCCTTGCTCTCAATGGTTGTCTTGTTTTACCAATGTAAATACATGTGCATTGCAGGCACTGTGCCACACAAACCACTGCGGTGCTAAAAGAGTAGTACTTGTAACACAGTTTTACATTCCCATATCCATGTATATGGAAAGTAGACCCTTCCATGATGCATTTCCATTGGGTAATTAACTTGGTCATATCAATAATTCATAGTAAATTAAAAAAAAAACAGTAGCTGTGTGTGTGTATATACTGAAAAAATTATTCAATCTATGAATTGTGCCTGTCCAAAATGTCAGTATATCATCTAGAAATCTCCCATACAGGGACCAATTGTTCTTAAATTTGGAAGAAAGAAATGCACATATCTTCTCAACAGGCCAGAGCCAGGTTGGCAAAAATGAGAGCACGTGATGCTCCCACTGCCACAGCTTGACATTGCCCAAATAACTCACCTTCAAAAGTAACAAGTTGTTCTCTAATACAACCTCTATTAAACATCTTAGTGTTTTGATTTTGGTGTGCTCAATATGTATCTTAAAACATAAATATTCATAAAACCATTCTAAGCTAATATCATGTGGGATAACAGAATATAAATCCTGAATATCAATAGTGACAAATATTAACTCATCCACATACAAATCATCATATTATCTAAATAAAAAATCCCAGGAATCCTTATAAAGGTGACTGATGTCCCTGACCATATCCTTTCAATTAATGATCAATTTTTTTTTATGTATATTTTATGGTTGGTATTATGTGGCGATTTTGTTTTTTGTCTTTTGTACTTTGATGTTTGTGTGTGAAAAATATAGTACTTGCACTGATGAGTTTTTTTATGTAATTATATATGGATTGTTTCTTTAAAATTAGATGAGTTAATTGATTGGTGGGGTCGTGTGTTTTTACTGCGAGAGACAGAAATTGTGGCACTTTGAATTTGCATGTGTTCTAATGAAATCCATTTAACCTGGACAAAAGAGCTAAGCTAGTAATAATAAAGTAGTGTAAGTGGCATTCTGCTCCCGGCTTTCTTGTTTTCTTTAATCAGAAGGTATGGTAGAGTGAAGTGTTTAACAGCTTTTAAAACCATTAGTTCTTTAAAGGGACACTTTGCTACTGCCTGCTATCTGTAGCAGCAGTAACTGTTTTGGGGCTTTTAAAGCCATACATCCTTCACAATCATATATTTTCTTATTTGCAACTGGTAGTACATGGGGCAGATAAGGCACCATGCACCACGCACTTCATTTCTTGAACTTTGCTTCACCTTGATGTCCATGTGAATTTCTTACATCCATGTCTCAAATACATAATAAGTTAGTTATGACTGGAAACCCTGTTATAATCTCCTATGGGGTTTTCTAACATACCAACAAATTAGGAACCCTCAAGTTCGTTGTCATCAGATTTTATGTTTTTATATTTTAATTTTTTCAAACCATCTGGCAGCTCTTTAGAAAAGAATAAGAGTGGTAAAACAAGTTGATAACAAACTACTTCTTTATCTGCTACAACCAAATGCTGTGAGTTGGGCAGTTTTGCACTGATCTTCATTCTCTTAATTCAGTTTTCTATTTTTTGTCTTTTCTCTTGGATTGTATCCCGTTCCTTATTCATAGATAGATTCAACCAAGAACTGCATATTTTTACTACAGCCTTTGTAAAATGTATATACTTCTTTGGGTCTCCTCCTAATCAATAAAATTCAATAAACAACTAAACACTGTCATCAGAGCATTACAAACTAAACATCATGATGTATAATCATAATAATAATAGTAAATTAATTAAAATAAGCAAAACCAAGCAAAAGATTCGCCTCAGACAAAAATGTAGGAATGGCATATGAAGTGCTGGAAGGTTTAGTAATTACAAAACAAGAAAATAACCTGGATACAGTTCCGTCCATCCTGCATGGATGAAAGTACATGAACACAGGTACAAACCAGTCAAAAATCATGTCTGACATCAAAATGCTGTAACTCATTTTTTTGAGATGTAGCACTACTCTCACCCCTTAAGCAAATGGTTGTCCCCTGTGGACCCCCTCCTCTAATGCATTCATTTCCAAGGTTGCTGCATCTCATGGGAGATGGAAAGAACCCATTTATGTTTCAACTGCAGGCAGAGTCTTTTAGCTGACTTGAGCTTTTGTCCTTATTACATTCATCCAAGCAGCTTGGTCTAGTAAAAGCCACATGTGATCATCTAAATGGTGACAAATAGTAGAGACAATGCAATGAAAAGATTTAACAGGACACATGGTTGCATACTGTGTCAGCACTGCTGCAAAGGCTTTATTATGAAATGCTAAAGGTTCTCATTATGCATGTCTGGAGATATGATAAGGAGGCAAAAAAGAAAGTACTTCAGAAAAAAAGAGTGGCTGCACTGAAACAATTATGACTATTGGCATATTAAGAATAAAAATAATCCCTTTTATGATGAAGACTCAAGCTTACAATTGAGGTATATGGCTCATTTTTAATAGGTGACTGATATTTAAAAGTTTGCCTAATTTTATTTAACTTTAGTGAGTTTCTTTTTGTGCTGTATAGTGGAGATTAATATGAATGTTGTATTCAGTAATGTAATACAGAAGGTAACCATTGGAAATGTTGGGATGCACTAGAGTGAATCTCAAAACATGGAGACGGAATGGCTAAAAAAGCTGATTCACATATACCAAGATGGAAATTTTCTGAAATATTGCCTTTTCTCTGAGGCATGGCAATCTTGGAGTTGGTATATATAAGTTTGGGAGTGTGAATAGTTTTCATCCCACATTGAGAGTGCAGGGTGCTTGCTCCCCTACAAAAAAGAAGTTTAAAGGAGAGAAGAGCAATCTCTGAGATTCAGTCCAATTCTGAGTTTTTGATCTTTTTTTTTCCGGCTTGCCAGCACTTGGCATTGTGAGTGCCAACATCTGGCAGCGCTTCAGAAAAGAATTATAGCGGTAACACAACTTGGTAACCCTAATTTCCTCCTGCGGTCATGAAATCATTGTGTTACTGAGCTTCTGCTTCAAAAAGAGCAATATGAAGTCTTTTCTAGCCAGTAAAGAGTGAATCAACAATGTGTGCATGCACAGATATTGTAGGAACCGTGGAAGCTTGCCAACATGGTCTACTTGCATTTTGAGGGCCTAAAAAGGCGGATAACCATGTATCCTGGAATGAATTAGGGGATGTGTTATAAAAATATGGATCACACGATCACAGAATATATAAGATAGTAAGACTGTGTCTTGCCATTAACCACCTTCAAGCCCAAGCACTTTTTACTTTTAGGGTAAGGCGTATAAGTTCCTGGGCAAATTTAAGGGTATCTATCCAGTTGTCAAAACTATGCCTAAAGATGACATGGAGTCGCATTGCTTGACATGTAGGGGAAGCCTATTCCCAAGCAAGAGAAGGAGCTGGGTGATGAACCTATACCTTCATCTTGTTTTATTTATTTATTTCCTGATGTATGTTGAGATCTCTGATAATACTACTGACTGCATTATTAAACTTATCAAGATAAAGGAGGTCAAATATAACAGGATCTCTAAATGCATGGTAACCGAGACACGGATCTCCCTTCAGGAGGCTATACACACAGAGTACATGGACAAGGATTCCAGCCTCTTCTGGTAGCTAAGAGTTTTGAGACCAGAGATTTTTTTTTTGTTAGGAACCTCTGTGGCTTTCCAACTTTTTTTATTATGTCCAGCTAGATTCATGACAAAGCATGCATTAAATTCTTTGATGGATTGGACTAGGGCAGAGATGTATTTGGCAATTAGTTGTGAGATATAGAAGGATTTCCCAACTATAATTGCCACATACTCAAAGGAAAGGGAGCTATCAACCCATGTGCCCAGATCTCTATTTATTTTGTAGCTTGGAAATGGGGCCTTGTCAGTACACTAGGATGCAGTATATTGATGTTTCCCATAGGGGGTGATACTATATTTCTAGGCATTTAGTTTAAGCCCTTTTTCTTCCACCAGGTGTTGACTCATGTTAATTCATTTTGAAGGGTATGTATATCTTCAATAGACTTAACAACTAGATACAGTTTGCTGTCAATAGCAAATCTGGTCAACCTGAGATCATTATTATCAGTTTTGAGGCCAGAAAAATAAATGCTAACAGGAGGGGGTCCCAAAACAGATTCATAGGAGACACCATTACTTATCTTCTGATTTGACTGAGGAGGTGTCGCCTACTTGGATAACACATTCTTCTCTTGAGTCAGCTAGATATCATTTGTACTACAGTGAGAGAGCTATCCTTAAGGCCATTAGTTTAGTTACAATTCCAGCATGTGGAATGGTGTTGAATGCCAGATAACACTGTCGACCATCTGAGTGACCTCCTTAAAGACTTTAAGATATCTGACATTATGATTAATGATGTACACCCTAACTTTACAGATAACACTTGTGAGGCAGATGAACTGTATAGTTTCCTGGGTCAGTGATAGGTCCACTCTTGTGGAGGATTATCACTACAGCAACAAGCCAGGTTTCAGGGACATAGCCTGCAGCTAGGCATAGTTTAAACAGTTTACGGAGGAGATCGATCAGTACTGTTGTGATCCATGAAAGAAGTGTTTATGGTCTTTGAGGGTACTTTAAGAATATGATCCTTAGTGATGGGGGAGAGGGACTTAGGGATGACTGTTGTTAGGGTTGTAGTTTCAGGGGAAAAACTGGCAGCAATCTTATTTGCCAGTATGTTTGCTATGTCTTTTGGATTAGAGTGGGGTCTAAGTTGGGAACAGTGTTGTGAATTATTTTTTAATTTTTCTAATGAAACAGAAGAAGAACTTATAGCTATCCTTTGTTTCAGTTGCTAACTATAGTTTGTGGGATGCTTTGAGGGTCTTTTAGTTACTTTCAGTTTCTTAGTGAGTATTTTCAAACACATTTTATGCTGAGGGGTTGTGACCCTACGTGATACCTTGAGGAGTTTCTTCTTTCTGTTATACAGTTATTTATAGCATCTAAAGGCAGGATTTTTTTTTTTTTAATTTTTCTCAATATTTGAATCTGGTAGTGACTACTTGGCCGATGCATTTGTCTGAATCTGCATAAACATCTTTATTATCACTGGTTAAATATTCTATTTAAGATATGGAATTTTCATGAGAAAATTTAGGGATTTTGTCACATAATTGTATGATATTTGCCTTTTCAAAGTCTCTAAGCAAGGTGGGGCTGTTTTCTGGGAGGCACGGAAGTCTTGAGGTTATTGGTGACCATTTGGCAGTCTGATTTAACTAACAAGGGCCAGCCTAGGAGAACCAGGTCAAGAATGCTCCTGCTACTGTTGAGTGTAAGTACATGTTGATGTGGAGCTTTTGTGTTTACTCAATCCAAGAATCGGTGTGCATTCCATATATTGGAAGTCTAGGTACTCCAATCTATGGAGGGAATAGCTGAAATTGCCAAACGGATTAATGAGCCATTCTGAATAGGTATACCTTCCTGGAATATCAGGACATCTCGTGGTTATCTGGGGGCAATGGAAGTGGATCAATACCAACCTATAAGTTGGAGGTTTGACTTTCTTTAGATGAGCTGGAGGTCTATGAGCGTAATGGGAGGTCTCTGGGTATCCTGTTTGAAAGGATACCATCTCTGATAAACAACAAGAGTCCGACACAGTTTGCAATGGGCTTAAATGTGTGGATAGGCATAAAACCAATGCATGAAAGAGGGCACTTTCTTTGAATTCAATCCATGTTTTGATAACAACACATAGATGAACATGCTCCAGATACAGAAGGGCTTCTAAACAAGACAGTTTATTGATACTCCTATCACTGAAAAGAGACACATTGATGCTTTCTAATTTGGTATTTTATGTGTTAGTTAAATTAGGATGTTTATTAAATAAACTCTGCCTAAAAAGGCACAATGGGTCAAAAAAGACTTTGGCAAGTATGTAGAAACCCTTGAATGAGAGGTGTAGACCATATTTTGCAAAGCAAATTAGTTAGTCACCTTGCCCCAGGGCAATACAAACTGGATCCCCAAGGAATGATCCCAGTTACTTTGTTGAACCTAATGATGTTTCCTTGAATCTAGGTATTATTCTCGGTGAAGGTAGATTAATACTCAGAGCAAGAGTCTTACCCCTGAGGTCTTAGCACAGCTGTGGCATACCAGAGGAAGAGATGTATCTGCATTACTGTCCTTAAACTTAATATATTCAAGACAGGTATAGGATTTTGTTAAAGGTGTGGCTTGTTCCTCCTTCTCCATGATTTTCATGAACAGTATATCAAGATGGAGCTAGGATCTAGTTAGCATGAGGATGTGAGGGACGTATCTTTATTGTTAGCATATACTCTAGCCTCAAGTAACCGTATTATCAGATGTACAAAGAAATGGAATACTGCTGCATGATGGATTAGTATCTCCAGAGCAATAGCCATTGCTGTAATCCAGAAAAAAAGAGGATTTCTTTCTGCATGGGAAACAAATATACCACATCAAGGAATTTAATTACAAGACACCAGGAGATTGTCCCTCTGGTGAGTACAGCATTGGTTGTGCATAAGACTGTGGTGATAAAATAAAGGCTAAGCCATAGAGGAAAGCTCTCAATTTAGTAATCAAGCTATCTTCCTACCCTCTCCAATGGTCACTAACTTTGTCTTGTGACTGAAAGTTTGAGGTCACAAAAACAAGCAGTGGAAATGAGGATATTTTATAGGATAATTTTGCTCACTCTGGGGGGGTCTTGGTAAACTGTGACTATCTTGGACTTGAGACATTGCTCCTTTAGGCTTACAGGATTCAGTTGAGGTTGTTTAGGCACTTAGTGTTTCCTTGGGCATCTCCCATTACAGCTGGACCAAACACAGCCCACTTGCATGAATTCCTGAATCAGACTCAGGATATGCTAGAGAGATTGAATTTCTTATCTTTCAGGAAACACCAAGGGATCCCCTGGGATTAGCTGGGATTATTGCTCTGGAAACAGTAGTCTGTTCTGCTCACTCAGCTTGTTACCTTTGTAATTTTCACAAAGATAAGCAAGGATAAATTTATTAGTAGATAGGTGGGTGGACTGATGGATGGAACAATGGGTACTTGGGTGGATGGATGGAAGGATGGGTGCTTGTGTGTACAGATGGATGGAAGGATGGGTGCTTGGGTGGATGGAAGGATGGGTGCTTGTGTGGACATATGGATGGAAAGATGGGTTCTTGGGTGCATGGATGGCAATGCAACAATTTAATGTGTTTTTATTAGTTATCTTTCTTGTCCAGCACACACTAGGTTTCAACAGGTACAAAATATAACATTACTGTTATCCTGATATGGTTTCCAAATTGCTACGAAGAAAATAATTCGGTATACCATCAGGAACATTTCTGTGAGCCAAAGAAAAAAGTTGCAAGTATCTTGTGTTGAACTTGTATTCAAACCACCTATGTTTTTTTGTTGACTGTGTTAACAAGCCATACTGCATTTCCAACTAAAACCACGAGTGCCCCTGTATAGAATATACTTCCTAATGCACGACATGATGGTAAGCAAACAATAAAAGTCACATTCCCAAGAGAAATGCATGCAGTTATGAAACATATAATACCACTGGGAGAAATGGGTACATACTTTGCTGAAGACTTGAACTCTGGCTGCTAGTAATACTTTCTGGCTTTACCAGCTAGATGCAGCTGCAAGGCAGATGAAACCTGGTGTGACTACACTTACTGATTTTTTTTTCTCTTGTACTTTGCATTTCTACCCCCTTCACTGATCAGGACCTAAGCAAATGTATGACACACAGAGCAAGATATACCCAGTGTCATATGAAGTGATTATAAACAGAAGCACATAATATAACACGTTTTGAATGTCCCTTGTGTCACGAATATTTGACAAAACAAATAACATTTTAGAGTTTCTCAAAAAATATAATGTCTTACCTTTTCCTATGCACTTTGACACCTAAAATTGCAAGAGACAAAAAGACATTGTATTAGTTGTTTTCCCACATAAGCTCACTTCAATCATTGCAGTATTTGCTGTGATTCAATGCTTGAGGCTAGGAAAATTACATTTACCATATAGTTAGATGTTGTGCTGTCAGTAGGAGTGGACAGTGAGCTTAAAGTTAATTTACATGGCATTATGAGCTGTGCTTTTTCCATGAGGATATTATAGGCCAGATTCAGAAAGGCCTGCCACCCATTGTAAGCCCTCACACACACTGTAAACACTGGCAGCCATTTCTGATTCATAGACAGGCCGACTGCAGTCATCCTACATGGTCTGTAGAATAATTGCAGTAGGCCATCTTTGTGGCCAAGGTATATGTTAATAAGGTATTCCTGGGGAGCAGCTAATGCTAATTGACCATATGTTTTCCCCAGAAAATACCTGCAGTAAGGTATTTATGCAGCTGAGTGATTCAGACATTTGCTTAGCTGTGTGTGTTAGCACAGCTGGTCACGTTAGTTAACTTGACCAAAAGTTTGCATTCAGTCATTACTAAAATCATTTTAGAGGTAAATACCAGGGAGTTTAGCAGACAGGTAGTGGTGATGGGTTTTGTGTGTAAGTGTATGCAGAGGTATGAGTGCTCTTTGGTAAGTGTGTGTCTGTGTGGAGGTGTGTGTGACTGCCTTGGTGGTCACAGGAGGGGGGTTAGTCAGTGGAATAGGTAGGGTAGGTGTGTGTGGGTGAATATGCGTATGTGTTACTGAGGTGGATTGGGTGGGGAGGACTGTGTGTGTGTGTGTGTGTGTGTGTGTGTGTGTGTGTGTGTGTGTGTGTGTGTGTGTCTGTGCATGGGTGCTGTTATATATCTAAACTACTCTGAACTTATGGCCAAATCCTGCAATATTTGATGAGGGGCACAAAGCACCAGGGAAGTGTCACTATTACTCTAATGGTACTTAAAATGTTCTCAGAACTACAGCTTTCCTGCATGAAAGATGTACAAGATGGGGGAAATCTAGACACCAAGAGTATTTTATAAATTATACTCTAATGTCACTTAAAATGTTAATAGAATAGTGCTGCAGTATGAAATTTTAAAACATATGGGGGAGTTAACACTAGACACTAGGGGCACTCATTAATATTACCCTAACACATTAAAAAACAAACAGGGATTGAACCCTGTACCATTGTATTGTCATTCCTCTGTACTAACCCTAACAACCAGGGTACTCTTCAAATTTTACCATAAGTCAGTTAAAAAAAAAAAAAAGAAAAAAAATGAAAGTGGAAGGTCAAAAAAGGTTTTAAACCCCATACCCTTGGCTCAGGGAGCACAGGATTAAGATTAACTGTGGGTTACTGCTCTGCACTATAGAGCAGCTTTAGTAGTTAGATATACGTTAAGTAATAAGTATGAAATACTAATTTGGAAATATCTCTGAAAGGTTGAAATCCAGACTTTTGGACAAAGCCAGGAAAAACACTAGATGACACCAGGGAGAATTGTTTAAATATTAGTCCTGGAACCTTGAGAAGTTAATAAAGCAACAGTTCCAGTATCAGGATGCATTTTCCGTGCAATGAGAAGAATGAAGTTCTGATGTCTGGCATTACTGGCTGACTGCATTCAACTGTGATTTACAGGGGGGTAAGAGGATACATCAGCCATGTTTCATCAATTCAAGTAAGAGATATGTGTGTGTGTGTGTGTGTGTGTGTGTGTGTGTGTGTGTGTGTGTGTGTGTGTGTGTGTGTGTGTGTGTGTGTGTGTGTGTGTGTGTATATACCTGTGTATATGTGCGTGTGTATGTGTGTGTGTATACCTGTGTAGGTTTACTATTAAATAGCCGAACGCACTTCGTTTGAACGGCCACCCCACCGACGTGATTGCGCGAACCGAAACTGCGAATGGTGTTCGCTAGCGAACTGAAACTACGACTACTGTTCGCTATCGAAACCCATTCGGCTTTCAACATTACCGGCCGCGCAACACCTCCACACCCATGCTACCATGGGTTGAACAGGGGCGAGGTTTTGCCGTTCGCACATCTGGGAGTCGGTGTAGTGATGATCGCATTTCTGGGTTCGTTCACGTCGAGTCGCACATGTCAGGGTCGACAATTCAATAGTAAACCACCTGTGTATATGTATTCATGTATACCTGTGTATATGTATGTATGTATGTGTGTGTGTATACCTGTGTATATGTATGTATGTATGCATGTGTGTATGTGTGTATATACCTGTGTATATGTGTGTGTGTATACCTGTGTATATGTATGTATGTATACCTGTGTATATGTATGTATGTATGTGTGTGTGTATACCTGTGTATATGTATGTATGTATGCGTGTGTGTGTGTGTGTGTGTGTGTGTGTGTGTGTGTATGTGTATGTATTTGAATGCGTGCATGTTAGCGGGAGAATGATTAAATGAGTGCCTGTGACAACATGAGGCAGATGTACTTGCTGCAGGAAAGTAGTGATTAGCACTAACAAGTATCACATGAGTAAGAGACATGCAAATTAGCCAATAACGAGGTCCTTCCTCATTGTGGTTAATGTGTCTGTGAACTGCATTTTTTGAAGATTGTTGGTTACAGCTCTTACATTTGGTGGGATTCTTTCTGAATGCCAGAGCTTGCTATGTTCATTCCAAGCAGTGCCATTGTACATGAGCCTGTCTTGGAAGTAATGATCAGTAGAGTACTGCCTTCCTTCATTCTTTCTTTTATCTTCCTCTACTAGAAATGCATTCATTTGTCTGGCACTTTAATATATTATTGTCTGGAAGTCACCACAAAGGATGCCTTTGTGCTGTTAATGGTTACTTCCTGTAGTCAGAGATACAATGATTCCATCCATGTCCATTTGCCTGCTGTGTGACTTGTAACAAGTCACTTAAGTAGACAATGTTCCTGGGTCACCCCTGAAAAGAGGCATCTGCCCAGTGAGCTTTCCTGTGTACCAATTGCATAAAAAAAAAAAAATGTGTGCCCGTCATGTCATATTGTAACTGGAATCTGAGCTGTAGTTAGGTCATCTGGTGTTCTGTCTTAATTTTAAAGCAAACCACTCACTACAAATATAAAAGTGACTTGCTACAATTAAAGTACCAAGTACTTAGGCCACACCCTCCCAAATACAGTATCACTGTTCTGTACTTCTGCATCATTGTCATATGATGATTGTGCCCCCTAAGACCTTGTGCTCAGGGCAGCTGCCCCCTTCACCTTACCTTAGCTAAGCCGGTGACTGCAATGCAACATAATTTCACAGCAAGAACTTTTGCTGTATTTTTAGCAAACAACAGACATTCAGTTTATCAGCTGTAAATCAATAGGAAGGACTAATGCCTCAAAACTTAGACAAAGAATTTAGGGTTGTGCAGTACACTGTTCAAGGAGAGCCTATCTACTATCCTGCTATGGATATATATCCTCAATAAATATGTGTTTTGATGAGTACTTATTCATATTTCTTCACTTTGAAGACTCAAACCATTGCTGTAGTATTTGGATAAGCCATGCACACTACATCAAGGATGTAGTCAGTAGCTCTTTATATTAGATACTACACTATAACCTGTCATACATTAGACTGCATTACCCAACTTTTAATAGCCTAATACATCTCTTTGTAGGCAGCTTTTAATATACATGTTTGGATATTTTATGCAAACCCTCATCTATCAATACTTAGTTTACCTTTATTATATATTGTACAGGCTCCCCTTTTCAACATCAGGTAGTTAGCTAGCCTTCTTTTGGCTCAGTTAACTGAATGTTTTCTATCCCACAATATTCTGAGCAATTAAAACCCACTCAGTTCACCATTGCTCTGCTTGAGTTCGGTCCTGCCCCCTTCCCCCACTCACACCCATCCCCCTTACTCTAAATTTAAACCCCCCTATCTCCACCAACCTCAGAGCTCAACCAGTCCTAGTTTATAACACCTGCACACATTATCTGCAGTCCCTCCCATATTTCTTTTAAAACCCCTTCTGCTGTCCAGCTCTCTCCCTTCTGTCCTGTATATCATAACATATTCCCTGTCCTCTTACTTAGCAACACTTCAACACCATATTGTTTCACAATGCAGCACATCACCCCCTGTTTTTCCACCCCTTCCACTATCCCTAAACTTGTCAAAATATCATTCTACAACTAACCACCAATGAGTTGAGTCCATAGCTCTCAACTGTCCAGATATTCACAGAATGTTTGGCTCCTACTTTAGGTCTGTTACTCTTAAAATTTGTGGTTTTCTGACAAATCAGAGTTGAATTCACTAAACAATGACAGCCATTTAATTTTCAGTTTTCCTATCTTTCTGGGAATGCAAGGTAACACAAAACATTTTATTCTAGCAACTTTCTAAGATTATACAAGCAATGTTTAAAATGTGTCCTTGGTTTTTGGCCTTTGTCCCCCTCCCCAATAAATTTTGGGTTTTCCAGATTTCTTGTGCTGCAAAATTGAGAGATATAGTTGAATGTCAAGTGAATTTTACAAGGAGCTGAGTGCTTCATGGGAAGAGAAGTTTATTGCTGCTTATGCCAAGTCTGTTTGTGTTGTTGGTAGCACAACAGCTAGTATACTTGCCTTTTGATGCAAAAGGCTGTGGGTTCTACTCCCACTCTATGCAGATGGATTGCTGATACTGTACTGTGTTGCACTATAAAGGGAATGGATGCTACAGTCTTGAGAATGTTCTCCTCTGGAGGCGATACCTTTTAACCCGTTGTCAGTTTCCCCATCCACTCCCTATTGCAATATTACTAGCTTATAATTTTTAATGTAACAAATGGAGTTTATTCTTAAAGGGCAACAGGCACTTTGTAGATGAAACAATGAAGTACAAAGCTGTTTGCTAGCAGCAATCTCTTCATTAGTTACATGGTGGGAGGGTGGCATAATGGTTAAGGTGTTTGCCTTACAAACACAAGGTGCAGGGTTTGATTCTCACATGGGGTAATTGGCTTGGCTTAAAATGGCCCATAAGGGCAGTTAGCCTAGTACTAACCTATGAACCTATACCTCTTTAATGTGGAATTATTTAGATGGCATTTACTTCTGCAGAGATTGTGCACATTTACAGTTATTGGTGGATTGTAATGACAGACATTTGAGTAGACTTTTATGATGAAAATGTTCTGAATTGGGCAATTTTGCCATTATTGGTTCATACATTTTATTTCATTGTTTATTAAAAGAATGTTTAAAACTATAAATTGAAAACACATTCTAACAAGTGGTGCTGTATTATACAAGGAATATAATTGAATACAATCAGGAAGGTGACCAGATGCATTTTCTATGGATGTGGGTTTTTTTGCTATTTCAAAGAATGTGAGTTTCAAGGGGAGAGAAGTTTACTGCTCATGCTAAGTCTGCTAAGTCTGTTTTCATTGTAAGACTGCATTGTTTGTTTAGCAAATAGCTATCTGTTTGTGCTATTTTATTTCAATATCTGTAACTGTAGAAGCAAACAAGAGAACAGTATGCGCACTGATAGATTTGAACAGTGTGTATGGTAACTGGTGAGAAATAGCCAAATAATGGAATGACTGAGAAGGAGGCTGCTGCTTTGGGGGGTAGGGGGTTGCTGCAGGAGGGACTGCTCTGGGGGGACGGTCTGTTACCCTGCCTTGGGCCCTATTTGACCATGATCTGGCTCTGATATTTAAAGGAGGAAATATGTACGCAAAGGTAGTTGCAGTTTAACTACATTACAAGGTATCTTTTTCTTCCTATGCGTTTAAATAATTTAAGGAAATGACTGGAGTGGCTTTCTTGGGGAGTAACTTACCTGTGGGTGTGGCTCAAAAAGGGGTGTTTCATGAGTATGGTGTGGGTGGCGCTTAGGGGCACCAAACCACTACTTCACCTAGTGCGCTATTTCTGCTAAGGCCGGCCCTGCTCACAATACCACACAGCCCATCACCATCATCCTAGCTGTACTATCTAACATGCTGCTGCATACTCAGCCCTTAATTCACCCAAGTTAGCATACAACTTATACTCTCCCAATACAACAGACTTTTTCAAACACAGCCTATACTTACATAACCACATAATTCATAAGCTAAAATAAAAATTTTAAATTAAAAAGAAATGCTTATCCTTCAACAAACATATCTTCCTCAAACTAAAATTTGGGTTGCAACATCCATCCAAATGTTGACTAGCTACATCTCTGAATCACGACAAACCACAGCCCTCCAATACAACATAACACTAGTTCTTCCCTTAACATCACACATATAAACATTGGAAGCATTTACAATAAAATACTACAGTTCCATGCCTGGCCTAACCTACATGTTACAGACATAGTAGTACTAACTGAAACCTGGCTGAAAAAATTAAACAAAAAATAATGAAATTCTGCCCCCAAACTCAAATTAAGTTAGACAAAAAAAACAAAAAACTGCACTGACCTGCAATGTAATCCCAACACATGCTGGTCCTCTATAAACTGGCTGTTTAATCCCAGCCACACTATTCAACCATCTCCTAGAGTTAAGATTAACAACAACTCTACCAACTGTGCTTTCAACTTTCATTTCATTCAGCCAGTCTTATCACTACTTCAAAACTCCCCTAATACCAACAACCATACAACAGCACCGAGATCCATTTCACCTCATAACCTATTCTAACAGTCAGCCAATTTAATATTACTTAAATTGAAACCCAACCTCTACCACCTTACTTAGTTTCACCAGTATGGTAAACACAAATATGAATGATAGAAACCTAGTGTTTTCCCTCATTCTTGATTTATCCAAAGCCTTTGACAGGGTAACTCACTCTTTTCTCCTACACAAACTTCATAACAAAGGTCATGACACCACTGCTGTATCATGATTTCATAGCTACCTCCAAAATCGAGCTCAAGCTGTCAAGTGGCAAAAAGACATAGGTTCATAGGAAGTTACTAGAGTCCTAGGGCCCTTACAAGCCTAGCCAAGCTCTGGCCTTGTTTTCACAATCAGCACCTATTGCCCCTGTCCAAGAGAGAGACAGGTAGAACCCCGGGGTGAATTTATGGTTACCCATCCAAATCAGCCAGATTGCTCTTGAAGAGGAGCAAAGAAATGCTCTGCTTTACATGAATTTGGTGTCTGTTCACATATGTGGTAATGTTACATACCAAGTTAATGTCTTTAGAGTAACCCATGAGCCACTGGACTTACAGATATGCAGAATTTTCAGTAAAGCAGAGTCAGAGA
The DNA here is from genome assembly GCF_019279795.1 of Protopterus annectens. Taxonomy (NCBI): domain Eukaryota; kingdom Metazoa; phylum Chordata; order Ceratodontiformes; family Protopteridae; genus Protopterus; species Protopterus annectens. The sequence continues at coordinate 423,076,255 of NC_056741.1, forward strand.
TTGCCTTATACGCAAGGCAAAGATCACCTCTGAGTAATCTGTATGAAACAGAGTAAAGTGACAGTGAATTCAGCCAATCAACATAGAAGAGATGTGAAGACCTTGAATTCTCCTTGTGAGGAACCTTTGTGGTCTCTCCTATTGCTCTAGGTACTTGGAAAGGTACATACTAAAAGGGGTGTTGTACTCAATTATTTGCCTGATGAGGGGAGACTACAGTGAGGGTATAACTTCTTTTTATCCTGGAGGTAATTCCTTTACTTATGAGATGAGCAATATAGAATGCCCTTCTTACCACAATAGAGACATGGTGATTAAAGGTAAGGTTGCTGTCAACATGTGTGCCCACGTTTCTCACCACTGAGTGCATGCTTAGGGTGTTTCTATTGATGCGGTAGTTAGCTGGAACATCGGTCTTACCAAAAGGGATGACAATACTTTTTTTTTTACATTGAGTTTAAGGCTGTGACTTTGGCATCTGTCATTTGTTTGTGTAAGACCCTTTTGTAGGATGTTGACATTGTGTGGGAATTCTGTGACCTCTTCCAGTTTGCAGTCATCAGCAAACATTGTGAGCCACAGACCTTTAGTTTTTTCTTATACTGTGGAGAAATAGATTCCAAACAGTAGAGGTCCCAGGACTGATCTCTGTGGAGCACCACTGGTTATGGGTCTGCTGCTAGAGGTAGATTTTGACTGTATGGGCTCTATCGATGAGACAATTAGCGACTCACCTAACAATATAAGGGTTGATACCTAACTGTGTGAGTTTGTCAATAATGTTTGAATGGGAATAGTGTCAAAAGCCTTGGCCAAGTCCATGTAGGCTGTATGCGCAGTTTTCCCTTTGTCCAGGGCTCTGGTGACTGTCTTGAAGAAGTCCATCAGGTTTAAAAGACATGATCTCCTTTTGACAAATCTAAACTGAGTAGAGTCAAGTGTTTGGAGATTACCTATATTTTTGTTGATAAGGTCCATGATGATTCACTCCATGGCCTTGCAGATAAGGCTAGTTATGCTAATAGGACTATAGCTCTTGGGGTCAGTGGAAGCACCACCTTGTGCAAGGGGATAACGGTGGCCATTTTCCGTTCAGCTGGGTTGAAGCTGGGTTGAAGTCGGTGCTTGGAGTATGATTGAAAATAGTTCCCAATTTTTTTGCTAGCTCTTGCTGGAGCCCATGTAGGATGAAGCCTGGGATGTTATCAGGTCCCATAGATGCTGTATTTTTGGCTTTAGAGAGGGCATATACGATGTATGACCTGCTCTTTAGAGATACAAGGTGGTGGACAGGTGAAAGGAATGTCATGGGGTATATGTGGTGGGGACAGGGGAGTGAAGTTTTCACACAACCTGCTGGCTAACAGGTTTGCTATGTCCACAGGCTCAGTGTATTTGGTATCATTAACTACCAGTTTGTCGCAAATCTGGGTCTTACCTTTTAGGCTACAAATGTAACTAAAGAACGTATTATGGTTGTCCTTAGTTGAGGAAGCTAATTTGGATTCATAATTTGCTTTAGAGGACTTTACAAGAAGTCTTATTTGCTTGTTTAAGCCAAAGAGGAAGTGTTTCCTGTTTAGTGCATGCTCCCTCTTACTTTTGGATAAAATTCCTTCCTGTTATTGTAGAGCCTGTTAATGGCAGTTGTCCAACAGGCATGCTTGCTCTATCTTGAAGAGCTTGTTTTGGTCCCATCAGGTATAGCTGCATTGATGCAGTTATACAGGTGTTTGTAAAAAGCATTGGTGTAGGACTTGACATAGTTGCCAGTTCCATCTGAGGGGGGAGGTGCAGTGGGACTAGTTATACCATCCCTTATAAAGATATAATTTGCTCTGGAGAAGTTTTTTAGTTTATTTGTTGCTGGGGATGGGGGGGGGGGTCAAGTGAGATAGTTACTTCAAATGAGACTGATTTGTCGTCAGATCTGACAAGGGAAGACCTCACAGTGGAGGTGTTACAATGGTCCCCCATATTGGTAAGCACCAGACTCAGGATGTTGGCACCCCTTGTTGGGGTGTCGACCAGCAGGTCCAGGGTATTGGAATTAATGAACTCAAGGAACCTTTTGGCAAGTGAGTTTGAGCATGAGTAATTTACCCAGTCAATGGATGGGAATTAAAATCACCCAGAGCCATGGTGTTTGGATGTATCTTGATGGATTCCAGTAGATATGAGTAGGGTAGAATGGGTGGCCAGTGGCTGGCAATGACTTGAATAGTTGTCCTACCAACAGCTAGTTACATCTGAGGTATCTCTAGGGAATCATAATGTTTAACCAATTATTAATACACCACCTCCTTTAGTTTTCATGCTTTCCATTCATGGTTTGAGTGTGTAGTGGGAGGTGTAACCCACTATTGCTGGGGTGCTTTCTACAGCCTTGACTGCACAGATGTCAGTGTCTTCCAAGGTGAGGACTGCTTTCAGTGAGTGCAGTATCATGCTAAGACTCCTAGTGTTTATCAGCATAACCTGAGGTTGTTTTTTGATGACATTTTTAGGCTGGGAATTTTGTCCTTGTGACATTGCCCAAAAAAGGCACTATGGGGGTGGCAAGAGCTATGCCAGTAGCCGAAATCCCAGGGATAACAGATGAAGACCATCTCTGGCAAAGCATTAAGGTCTATCAATCATGTCATCCCAAGCTGAGCAAAACTGGATCACCTTAGAATGATACCAGAAACTAAGCCAATTATTGAAGTCAATGATTTTCTGTTTATATTGTGGTATCATCCTAGGCGAGGGTAATATGCTGCTTAAGGCTAGGGACATACCTTCCTGTAACACATAATCAGAGAGCTCAATCATGTCTCTCTTCATGTAGTCCATGGAGGTATGTATCAGGTACTATGACTGAATCATAATGGTACTTCTTGTTTAGAAACTTGAGTCCCTGTGTGATCTGCCGAATCCTGGCACCAGAAAGACAGTTGACCGTGACTTTCTCCTTGTTCAAGTCTGCTGAAGGAGATGTCTGTGTGTCTCACTATAGAGTCTCCTATGACTAAGATATTTGTTGTGGATGTGCGTTGCCTTATGGGCTTTGATGGTGAGACACTTGTGCTTATGTCATTATGTGTATTTTCTGTTTTGAGTGTTATGGTTGGTTTAGTATGTATGTGTTTTGGAGTTCTCTGGTGTTTAGGCAGATTTTTTTGTGAGTACCTCCGCATATATTGGTCTATGTTTATGTTGTGTGTCATGAGTAGAAGTTGTGGTAGGTAGGCTGGCAACCTGCTCTGTATTGCTGTGTATTGCATGATTGATAATGTAGGTGCATATCCTACAAATGGTACAGGAATGATTTAGAAGTAGGGGACTGTCAGTGTACATGAGGCAGTTGCTATACTGCATCAGTAGACCCATGTCAACTAGGCTAATAGGAGGAAAAGGAGGGAAACTGACAGTTCATGGTCCTAGGAATGATCTTGGTCTGGCTATAACAGTTGAAGATGGAATACAGCAGGATAAGGTATTAGTAGGTTTAGGCATGAAGAGCTGTGGTTTAGGTAATATTTACGAGGCTAGAGAGCAGGTGTCTGTAACCATCATTTCCTTTGTGCAGTAGTGTGCGATGCACAAACAGGCACAAGCAAGCACATTTTAAAGCAGAAAAACAGGAAACAGACAAAGTTCATATAATCCAATCAAATACCTAGACAGAGCCCTGCAACAGTAACTCAGTTCAATTTCAGTTTCAAATTAAATTAGCAGACAATCTAAAAAATGCAGTAAAATACAGCTACACAGTTTAAAACAAACAGATATGCAGCAAATATTGTTTTAGTTAATCAGTGCAGAAAACAGTTTAAAATAAGCAGTTAACATCCGTAGTCTCTCAGCAAGTATTTGGAAAACAGTAGAGCAAAGGCCGAAGGCCTATCTCATTGCAGCATTTAGCAAAGAAGCACAAACTGGTTCAAAAACAAGCTTTTTAAAGCAGTAAAACATGAAACAGCAAAAGTACAAATTATATAATCAAAATGCCCCAAACAGAGCACTGCAACAGTAACTCTATCTAGATCAGTCCAAACTATAACTTCCTGCCACAAAGGTACATGGGGCCTCTCCACACAAAAGATTAACTGTTTTACGAGCTCCAAAGGTCATAAACTGTACCAGATTCAGCAGGAACCTGTACGTAGTCTATGCTAGTGTTTTTCAAGTGTAATAAACAAGTAAAATGAGCAAAACAAGCAGATGAACAGTAATTAGGGTTGTAAGAAGGATTCAATTAGCAAACAATCTAAAAATGCAGTAAAATACAGTTGCACAGTTTAAACAAACAAATATGCAACAAATATTGTTTTAGTGAAGCAGAAAGTGCAGAAACCAGTTGAAAGTAAACACTTATCATTTGTAGTCTCTCAGTAGTAGTTTGGAAAACAGTATAGCAAGGGAAGAAGGTCTAACTCACTGCGACTTCCTCCCTGTCCTAGTCGGTGTACCACAAGATTCGATCTTGAGACCCAGCCATGACCTACACAAAGTCTGTAAAACTGCATTCCTAGTACAGTATGCAGATGATTTATTTATTTTATTTTATTTATTTAAATTTGTTGACCGGGAGTGTCCGACTGGATGTAGGTCCATTTTCAGCGGAGGCCCGGGGAGAAAAGCTCCACAGTTAAAATAAACAGACAGTATATACATTGGATTACATAGTGAATAACAATTTACATAGCAATTACACACATGATGCCATTTATGATGCCACAGAAAATGTCAAGAAACTACAAGAACTTACCCAGGAGTCCATCTCCCCTATAGAAACTTGGCTGAAAACTGCCCAGCTATTCCTTAACCCAAGTAAATCCAAACTAATCCTATTTACTCCCTCTCAGTCACCTCATCCAATGAAACAAAAATTGAACTGTCTCACATACTAAACTGCTAGGCATCTATGTAGATGAAAACATAAAATTTGACACACACATCCAAAATATAGTGAAAAAAAATTACACTTAAAAACTACATTCTCTATATAGAGCTAAACTCTTCCTCTCAGACACTATTAAGAAAGCAACCACTCAAAAACGGTCTTGAAAAATAGCCGAGCTGGATCCTGCGCCCACTGTCGTCTCGTATGGAATGAGCAAGAGAATTAAATTTGAAAATGTATTTTGCTAAACAGGACTGTTCAACATTGTATTATACCCCTAAGTTGAAAAGGAAAAGTACATTCATTCCTCCATCTAATGTTAACATTCACCTCTTCGAACAAATATGTGAAACATTCTTGAGAAGACATTTCAAGTCCAATTATAAGTATAAAGATAACCTTACACAGGGTGAAAGGTTTTGTTTACAGGAACTTACTTCCACCAATGTGTATAGAGTTATGAAGCCAGATAAGGGAGGGGGGGTAGTGATCATGAACACCACTGATTACAGTAGTAGTATGTTGGAATTGCTTAATGATACATCTACATATCTTAGAGTTTCCAAGTATGATGTGTACAAAGCATACACAAAAATAGATTGGCAGATTTATGAATGGTACTTGGAGGGTATTCTAGATAAGGATGAACATGAATTCCTTGTGGTGAATTCTCCGGTTATTCCATCCATATTTGGCATACCAAAAATACATAAATCTGTGACAAACCCCCCCTTCCGTCCGATAGTTTCAGCAAAAAGATCTAAGACAGAGACACTGGCAGCATATATTGACTTTCATTGTAAAAACATTTATGAAAGAGCTTCTCAAGTGTTAAAGGATTCTTGGCACTGTTTGGACATTATTAGGAACTCTACGTGGGATGACAATTATATTTTTCTAACCATTGATGTAGTTAATTTATTTACTGTCATCCCCAATGATATAGGGTTGCAAATGTTCAGAAACAGTTTGTATAAACTATCTACACATCACATAGTGAAACAAAATCTATTAGTAGATCTTCTTGAAATGGTCTTGAACAATAATTTTGTCAGCTTTGAAGGGGACTACTTTAAACAAAATACGGGTGTGGCAATGGGGGCGAAATGTGCCCCATTATATGCCAACCTCGTTTTAATAGATTGGGAAAAGGAACATGTGATGTCATCCAGATTTTATAAAGATATAGCGTTATATGTACGCTTTTTGGATGACATTTTAATTTTTTGGAAGGGTAAAGAAGATGACATTGCCTATTTTGTGGAATCTCTAAATAAAAGTACATCATTCCTTAAGTTTACGTACAATGTGCAGCAAGACAGATGTGAATTTCTTGATATTATGTTATTAAAGGACAAGGAAAACAATACCCTTATTTCTAGCATTTTTCGTAAAAAAACATACTCAAATTCCTTTCTTCATTTTGACAGTTGTCATCCAAAAGGACAGATGGTAAGATTATCCAGGTTAATTAGTGACAACAGTTTATATGAGAGTGAAATAAACAAATTGATTGACATGTTTCAGGAAAGAGGGTACCCTCATGATATCTTGGTTAGAATTAAAGATGAGATTGCTGTCAAGAGATACACAATATACAAACCAATATTGACAGCAGGGTTAACTGTTGAGAACAAGAATGAGGCACCTAATAGGCCTGGTCATTCTATGATTCTGCCATTTAATGAGGACAGTTACAACATTATGCATATTGTTCAAGATATTTGGATAGGGTCCCTTCCAATGGATATTACCAACATACTTGGAGTCTTACCTTCCTTTACATTCAGTAGGGGTAGAAATTTAAAACAACTAATGGAAAGTGTTAATTTTCAACATTCATACAAACATTGTATGATGAACAAATGTGGGTTTTGTAGTACTTGTAAGTACATCAATAATGGACCTTACGTTACAGTACATAATTATAACAAAACGATAGCTAGTCCTGGTCATGTTAATTGTAATACCAAGATGGTGGTGTATTTGGCCACCTGTTTGTCCTGTACTACTTTCAAAACCATTAGAAAATTGAGATTGAGAATCTTGGAGCACGTTAGGGACATCAAAAATAAGAAAACAACGAATGCATTATATACACACAGTACAAGATGTAAGGATTTCAAGAGATTTTTGTTTTTCATTATTGACAGGATCCCATACAGAGATAATGGGGGTGATGAGAACATTTTACTTGAGGTAAAGGAGTGTATCTGGCAGCTTAGGCTTAATGCCTCTAGACCACCAGGTATTAATGAACATGTATCACTGTCTAGTTTGTTAAAATACAGGGCATTGTTAATATGAATATGAATTTATAGATTTTTTTGCCCTGTGGTATAAGTACATGTATTACTGTTTTGGGCTGGTTGTCACAACACAGGCTGTTTAGTTAGATGGTTTATATTTTTATATTATGTATATTTTAAGTGGTATACATTTGTTTTTTATCTAGGTTAGAATAAGATTTTGTATGTTTTTAATTTTGTAGTATAATTTTTGAGTACATATATTTTGAAAGAATTTACCTTTAACTATAAGCATTTTTATGTAACAATGTACACTGGAACTTTAAATGCTTGAAATGTAGGATATTGATTGGTGTATTTAGGAGGGTGTGTTTTAAGTGGTGTTATTTAAACTTTTACCGCGTTTTTTTACACAACTCTGATGATGCCCTTATATGTAGGGAGAAAGCGCTAAGTTGGTTGTGTTTCAAGCTTCTATGCTGTTATTTTACCATTGTAATAAACTACGCCTTATTGTGCTGAATAGCTTTGTGGTTTGGCTGCTCATTCCATACGAGACGACAGTGGGCGCAGGATCCAGCTCAGCTATTTTTCAAGACTATTAAGAAAGCACATTGCCTTTTCTCTCCTCTTGCCTACATTAATGTATTCTGCTTCTATCCTTAACAGCATCCAAGTGACCCTGCTAAACAAACTTAAACAATGTTACTACAAAATAACACGTTTCGCTGCCAACCTTCCAAGTAGAACCAACCAGTGTGCCACCCTAAGGGAATTACAGTGGTTGAAATTCCCATATTATCTACCCTGCTCACAATGTTCACAAATCCACAACATTGTGTAGAAATCTAACAACTGTCCATCCATTTCCTCCTACTAATATGCAACCCTTCTAGTCCACTACATTCAGTGGCCAAGTTTCTATTACATGCATCCAAACTCAACTATTCTGCTGGCAAATCACTACTCTCCTACCTTGTCACTAAAACCTAGAACTCCATCCCATTAGCAATACAACAAGAATATTTGTAGCTTCCTTCTCCTCCTGCTAGTAAGTTTGCCATCTTGGTGACCTCAACATTTTTGCAGGCCATGGGCTCATACTGATAGTCAGCTGATTACTGAAAATGTGGTGTAAGAAGTCCTCCTACTTCCACAAGAAAAACTGTCAGAATCTTCAAATAAAAATGTGTATTCATTAATACAACAGATTTGTGAAAAACAGTATATAGATTGAGAAACATTGATCTGTTTGGAAAAAGAAGCATCTGAGAAGTGTAAAAATATAAACAAAAAAACCTACCCCCGGATTCACGAAACCTCCGTGCAAGACATATGTCTTACTTGGAGGCTGCAGTTGAATGGTATGACGTCAGCGTGCCATGAATATTTATGAAGGCACGCTGACTCATCCGTAACTTACACGGACTGAGTAGGCAAGCAGGGGGCATGTCCGACTGCCGAGCAGTCTAAAAGCCCACGCCCCTGCAAGGTTTTAAAAAGCATAATGTCAACAGACAAGAACGAGTCCGCGCAAATGTACTTGCACCAAGCACCACACTCCCTGACACTGTAAACCCCCATCACAGTTATAATATGTAAAATATTAATTTTATTTTTTTTAAATCCATGATATAGCTGCCCGTATTTGCACTTGTATGCGTGGGTGTGCCCATTGCTTAACCACAGTTAGCAATTGTGACATTGAAGAGCATATAAGAACTACTTATGCAAATTAATCCAAATAGCAATAGCATAATGGTAGAGCGTATGCTCAAAGAGAAGGCATTCGCAGTTAGAGTCCCACCACTCCCCTTCTTATTTATGTTTTAAATCAGTATTTGAAATAATACCAGACATATGATTAAAATTTTATTAAAAGCAGTGACATGGCCAATGTATCAGTGAACAAAATATATATTTTTAAAGGACCCAGATTTATAATAGCCTGCTGTTAAGCAACGTTTTACACAGCTAAACACAGGTGCCCATAATTTAATAGCACTTTACCCAGCTAAACAGAGTTGCCCATAGTTTAATAGCGCTTCACCCAGCTAAACAGAGTTGCCCATAGTGTAATAGTGCTTTACCCAGCACAATAGAGTTGCCCAAAGTTTAAAAGCGCTTTACCCAGCGCAATGTGTTTGCGCAGACGTGTGCGCCATGCTAACCAGGGCACCTGGGAGCAACGTAGAGCTAAGTTGCTTAAACGCAGCCACACCCCCTAGCCTGTCTAGACAGTATTAAAATAAAAGAATGACAAGGTTCGAACCCAGGACCCTTTGCATCATAATCAAAGTACAGAACACTAAGCCATGACAACACAGGGGAAGCAGCCACTATTAACATTCATAAACTTATGAATGGTAGTTTAACCATTACTAAGCAGGTCTGCAGTCAGCCGAGAAATTTACAAAATGGCCAATCACAAAAAAGTGCTGGAAATGCGGCATATTTAAGCCCCATAGGCGGGAATACATGCCATAACTGATTATAGCTCACATTTGCAGACAGAATGGCAGGTGCAGGAGAGGGTTCATGCTTCCGAGTGCAACGTTGGGGCATCGAGAAGTCCAAATACATGGTTTGGCTCCTTGTCCACCGTCACGAGACAAGACTCCTGCAGGGCCAGTTCCAAGGGACGGAGTACAAGGCAGAGGCTTGGAACCAGTTAGCTTGTGACCTCACCAGTGCCACAGGCATTCCTCGGACTGGTGAGCAGGTCCATCACCACCATGCAGACCTGAAGAGATGAAAGCAGGACCACCTGAACCAGTGGATACAGGAGGCCCGTGGGATGCAGAATGCCCCACAACTGAGTATGTAGCCATGGAATGCAGTATGTAAGAATTGATAATGGAGTATGTATAACGGATAGGTATGTCTCAATATCCCTTCATTTACTTTACAGCTGCAGGTGACCGTGCTGTGAATCACCAAGCCTATGCTGATAGGCTGCTAAGGTTGCGCCACCAGGCAGGTTAGTGATTATTCTGCATGTATTGTTATATAAAATATGGGAGGGAGCATGAAAGAATGTGTTGTAGTACAACAAAACAGCCATAGAATTGCCTGAATAAGTCCTCTGCATATACTGTCAGATAAAAACATCAGAGAGGCACAAAAAGAGTGTAGTAACCCATTGAGAAAGGTAACATATGTCTGGAATAGGTAACATATGTCTGGAATAGTATCCCTGCAGGTACCGTCATATAACATAAGTGAGTGAGCCTGAAAAAAGAATGTTCTAACCTATTAATAAAGGTATAATATGTCTTGAACATGTCTGCCATAAACACCGTTAAAACAAATAAAGGAGTGAGCCTGTGGAAAAGTGTGCAATGTCATTAATAAAGGTCTAAAACCCAGAGTGTGTCTGTGTCACAGAGTCTGAAATGTTGTTGTACCTTTGCATTATACAAACAGTACTGTTTGAAAATGTGCTGGCAACCCAGAGTTATGCAGTCCCATATAAAGTGGGTGATGGAAGTGTTAGTAGCTGTGAAACATATATACAGTCCACAATAGTCAGTTACTGGCTGGCATGAATAAGTAAACCTGGCACACGTGTAAGTTTCATAGTTTCATAGTTTCATAGGTTAGTACTAAGCTAACTGCCCTTGCAAGCCATTTTAAGCCTAGCCAATTATCCCTTGAGAGACTCAAACCCTGCACCTTATGTTTGTAAGGCAAACATCTTAACCATTAGGCCACCCTCCCATGTAATTATTCACCAGAAATGTGACTGTGTGTCAAGAAATGCAGGGTTCTGTGCAAATCGAAGTGAAAATGCCATGTGAAAACATCCCAGATATGTAGATAAAGAAATATAAATGCAAACAAGAAATATGTAGCAGTAACATCTGCATCCTGGACAGTTAGTATGTCAGATATAGGTCAGGCATATATTGAACTAGCCAACTCATGACACAACCTAATGTATGGTGGCAAGTGTAATAATACAGGTAGGGGATATAGACTTGCAGTCACTGGGAATGTAGTGTAGACTAAAAGGTCATTATAAGATGTTAACCGAGGTTTTTTCTACACCCTACCATATGTGTATAAACCATGCAATTCCACACCCCAATGGGTATGTGTAACCTTAAATATTTGTTGGGACATATGTCCTATTGTTTTATAAATATTTGCATTGATGTTAATGCATGTGCCCTGTTCAAACACCACGTTCATGGTGGCCTGTTGCTACCAAACATCCCTGCATGCTGCTGGAATATCCACTGTTGTTCAATATATGCATGTCTTATACTTGCTGTTCAACTGTTGGAAACTTGGTGTGTTGGGTTAATGGGAATATTACTGCATGCTGTTACAACTAATTTGGAATGCTGTTGTTTATGTTGTAATTAAACAAACCTAATCACAGAATGTATGGGAAGGCCGGTCCCAGCGGACCCACCTGTCCCTCCTCAGTTGGCGAGTGCACCTGGCACCAGCAGCTCCAGTGCTCAGCCCGGGCTGCCCTCCTCCATTGGTCCTGTGCCACCTTTGGGGGGAAATGCTGCTGGGGATGGGGCATGTCCCCCCCGTGCAAGCGTGGGCAGAGAAGGGTCACCTGTCACCCTTTGAAGGGTCCGGGCTGTGGTGCGTAGGGAGATCCAGCTTTCAGTCGCTGATCCCCTATGCCAACTTGAGGTGAGAGTGGTGCGTCTCTTGGGTGAGCCTGCCCATCCTACTCAGCCCCCAGCACAGCCACCCACGGGGCTGTGAAGGTGCAGTGGTGACTGCCCATGGGTGGGGATCTCAGTTCCACTGTTACCATCTGTGGGCTCATGGGCTTGCAATTTCCAAACAACCTTCCCCGTCAATTGTGTTCACCCACCCCATGTGTCAAACTCCGCCCCTGTATGCGTCTTGTTTGTCTTGTCTGTTTACCTCCCCAACCTACCTCCCCAAATATACCTACATCCTCTACCTCACATTCCACTCTCACCTGAAAAAAAAAAATTATAAAAAAGGGCAATCTGTTCCCACAAAATAATTACGTCCCATACATAGCTACCCAGTTCGCAAACATGTCCGCTGGATATGTAAACTGATAATTCTAATTGGCAGTACAATATATTTTGTTGTCCTCATCCCTCTCTCAGGGGTGGAAGGTTTCAAATTTCACACCAAAATTCAAACATATGCACAGCTGTTGCTGGTAAAGAAATGGGCAGCTATGGACCTTCCCTACACCCATCCTGCACATCCTGAGCTGGTTTCCCCTACTGTCTTTCCCTCTCTGTGCCCCCTTTTTCACCACTTTCCTATCTCCCCATTTTCTTTTCTTTAAAAGAAATTAGCATGGGGGTTAGTGGGAGTAAGCACTTTTAAGCAGTAGTTAGCGGGGGTGAGCGGGTGTGAGCTTGTGTGCGCTTAGCTAAGGATTGCTAAGCGTCTCGCCAACCCACACAAACCCACTTACAACTGCTTAAAAGTGCCTTAGTCACTCTGTATGACAAGGCCCTTGTACTGCTCAGCAGCAAAATAAAATACCCTTGTCAGTCTCAAACACGGGACCTTGGATTCACCAGTCTGCATGAAGTACCACTACACCACAGCAGATATACAATAGCTTAGTGCTGAAAGCAATATATCATGCATTACCATGAGTGAATGTAAAGGGAAAATAGGAATGGCATAACACAAATCTTGTTCTGTGGGCCTTAACCAGCAGGTGTTGTTGAATTGCATGACATGACTGTGAAAAGAGAATCAGCCATGCTAGTAGGGAATAAGGTCACAGTAGCAGCTTACAAACTCCACACAGTATCAGAGCAGGATAAACACTGGCATATTTGCATAGGTCACAGGCCAGACCTCCCAACAGTGACTGCTCTACAGTGATGACCTTGATTTGTAAACAAATGTTAGCTGTGCCCCTCTGACTCCCTGTGAAATGTACTAACAGTAGGCAGAAAGGTGTTGAATCTCACTTAATGACAAATGTCAATAAGTGAGCATAGACACCACTTGCACGTCTGAAAAGGTGTAGTAATAGATATGCTCTGAATCCCCCAAAGTCTGAACTGCAAAATGTCTGAACTATATGACAGGTGTATCTCAGTTATATGTACCTTTCCCTGAGGCTGTTCAAATATATATGTGAGGGTATCTGAGGCCTAGAAGAGTCAGACACACACAGGCATATCAGCTTGTTTGCTGTTACCCACTCTGCAAATAGTTGTAGAATGAATCTCACAATAATGCCCTTATGTAGAAGTACAACACAGAAATATCAAAGGATGTAGCCATGTACTGCTAGCAACCACCTGTGACAATGCCATTGTTCAGGTGTTGAAAGCTACTGCTGTGGTGCACAGTCAAAGAATACTAGGCTGACCTCTGTCTACCATCTGGATATGTCCACAGGTGGGAGCTACTCAGACAGACTACAAGCCTTCATAGACTTACAGGTACACAGCAACTCTGCATGTTCAGTAAGATAAACATCACACGATAATAAATAATGCACTCTGCAGTTCTGCACCCCTACCCAAAGGTACTATATACCCATGTAGGTAGGCATACACATACACAGTACAGAAATATGTCCAGTTGTCCTGAGCAGACTGTGCTAATGTCAACACAAACTGTTCAGAAGTCAGTAATGTACTAATGACAGTATAGCAGTTCACAAACAGTACATGTGCCTGATATTCATAACTGGTAGTGCAACATACTTAGTTGTCCTCACCCCTCTCTCAGGGGTGGAAGGTTTCAAATATCCCACCTAATGTATTGCATATGCACAGCTGTTGCTGGTAAAGAAATGGGCAGCTATGGACCTTTTCCACACCCATCGTGTACATCCCAAGCTGGTTTCCCAACTGTCTTCCCCTCTTTGTCCACCCTTTATCACCACATTCCTATCTCCCCATTTACTTTTCTGTCAAAGAAATGATCGTGGGGGTTAGCAGGAGTGAGCACTTGTAAACAGTAGTAAGCATGTTTGCACCAGTGTGCGCATGTGTGCGCTTAGCTTAGCATTGCTAAGATATGATAAGCTACGCCAAGCTTAGCTTAGTATTGCTAACATAAAATAAGCTAAGCTAAGGTTAGCTTAGCATCGCTAAGCATCGCGCAAACCCGCTTACAACTGCTTAAAAGTGCCTTAGTCACTCTGTATGACAAGGCCCTTGTACTGCTCAGCAGCAAAATAAAATACACTTGTCAGTCTCAAACCCCACACCTTGGACTCACCAGTCTGCATGATGTATCACTAAGCCACATCAGATATGCAATAACTTGATGCTGAAAGAAATATAACATGCATTACAAGGAGTGAATGTAAAGGGAAAATAGGAAAGCCATAGGAATACATAGCAATAAAGAAATATAACCTGCATTACAAGGAGTGAATGCAAAGGGAAAATAGGAAAGACATAGGAATACATTGCAATAACTACTGCAGTATGCCAGTTAATCCCCCAATTCCAAAAGAAAGTACATACTCCCATGTATCCAGTGTTAGCATTAGGAGGTGTGAGTAAACTTACACACTGAGAAGAGTGTACTGGAAGAAGCAACAGTCAGGTTTCAGTGCAACATGCATTTCACTGGCTACAGCCCAGCTCCAGATATGAGACATATACCAACCTTCTGACTGACACAACAGTGTCCACAGCAAACAAGCATGGTCCCCACCTTGCAAAACTGAAAGGCCTATACCTACCTAACCTATCATTTTATGGCAGTGTCCTGAAATCACAGTGAGAACTGCAATTACCACACAGTAGGCTACATGCAATTACTAAATGGTGGGCACCAACTGGTGCAGAGGCCATCACATGCACATGGGCAGATACCTACAAAAGCAGCCTGTACTTGCTGTCCACACATGCAATCATATCATTGCAGCAACTGAACAGAGAGAGAGCAAGAGAGACAGACAGACAAACAAACAGAGGCAGTTGGAGACACCAAACCAAAAAAAAAAAAAAAAAAAAAAAAACACGTCAACAGGTACAACAGACAGAGGTGAGAAATTCAAAGGTAAGGTATGTAACAAAGATGTATTTGCTGGCATTCGAATGATGTGTCTGAAGGGTACTCTACATACTGTGAACCCTCCATATGTGGTAGCAGTCCGTATCTATATGTATATGCAGATGTGCATAGGGCAAGGGATATACTGTAACTGTTAGTGAAGGCTGGACATATCTATGTAGTTTGAAGGTTGCTATGTGCACATATCTATGTATGTTGTAGTGTGTGGCATTGAAAACAGCAAGCAGTGCAGGTATATGCCATGTGGTGGTTAAATGCTGTGGGACTGAGTTATAGCCAGTGAGGTCTGCTACAGCTATACGGCTTGAGGACAGCGAAATGCATTCTGCACAACACTGTGCAATATTATTACATAATTGTATGTCTCACAATTGTTTCATAATTGATATTCCCACCATGAAAGGTGGGCAGTATATGTGACTATATGTGCATGTATATGTACAGCAATGGATGTTTACAAGTATGTGTATATGTATATATATATATATATATATATATATATATATATATATATATATATATATATAATGTATGTATATATATATATATATATATATATGCATGTGTATATATATATATATATATATATATATATATATAAATGTGTGTGTGTGTGTGTGTGTGTGTGTGTGTGTATATATATATATATATATATATATGTGTATATATACATACATATATATATACATATATATATATATATATATAGATATATATCTATCTATATATATATATATATATATATATATATATATATATATATATATATAGACACACATATATACACATATCTAGATATATAGATATGTAGATATATATATATATATATATATATACAGATATATACATATAGAGATATACATATATACAGAGATAGATATATACAGAGATATAGATATATACATATATAGAGATATAGATATATACCATATATATATGATATATATGGATATATATATATATATATATATATATATATATATATATATATATATATATATATAGTGAGAGAGGGAGACACGGGGTCAGATGTATTGCAAAAGGTGCCTGGTGACCAAGGCATGGACTGAACACCAGTGTTGATACTGCAGTGCCATACCCTATTCCAAAACACTTTACCCACTACCTACCAGATAGGTGGTTGCCTGCCTAACACTGAAGGTGTCAGAAGGGAACATGGGACACAGGTGGACAGTAGCCTCCCCTTTGATATTCACAGTGCCGCACTAGTCTTATAATCTGTCTACGTGGTGCATGTCATCACAAACGTTGTGTCATGTACGGAAATATAGGTCAGTGTTCCCCTGTACCCATCACAATGCCCCATGTGGTATGTACCTCACATGACAACTACAGCAAGCGGAAAGGCCACAGACATACCTCACAAAGAGTAATACTGCCCTCAAACACATACCCTATGCAGAATTACTGACATAACCACAGCTACAGTGCATTGCATATCGCCCACCCAGAGGTTACCTTTGCCGAACATACAGAGGTATGTCACACCCATAGCAGTCAGGCAACCACTATGTCAACACTTCACAATCCCATCGGGCTACACGGCCGAGGACCCTAATCCCAGCCACCTCATTAAACAGCACATGCTGGAGCGATAGGCTCCTATTGTTAAATATGCTACTCTGGAGTAAATCACTCCAGACATTAACAAGACTCCTCAGTAGCAGATGTCATACATACCCCTGATGATTGTCTGGGGGATAGGTACCATGCCCTGGGAATCACGTCTGTGTATCCGGTTGATAGGAGCAAGTGAAATCAAATTACATTTGTGTTAAAGGCCAGGGTAGCATATGGCTAGGCTGTTGTAGGCCCTAGGGCCAATAGCGTTACATTTTACCTATGACACAATGCACACACATGTACTCAGTGCAATACCTGCTAGGTGTGAGGTGGAATGAGTGTGACAGTGAATGTGCAAGGTCTGTAATGGTGTGATAGCTTAGTGTGAGGTTGTTTCTGTCATGGTCATTTGTGTCCTAGGTGTGAGGCCAGAGAAAGATGTGCCAGTTATTGGGATGCAGACATAGTAGGATGGCATATGTTGTGACGTAGTTCCTTGTGTACGACTGTGGTGTGTCCCATCGTAGGCTGAAGCAATACATGTATGCTCAGTAAGTGGTACTGCTGGTGAATCCAGCTGATATTTGAACTGTTGTACTACCTGAAGCTGTAGGCCTAAACAGCACAGTATGGTGTATGTTCGCATTCTCTGGTAACACTGTCTTGTGTGTTTCCTGTAGTCTGCACTGATTACATACCTCAGGCATAGGTATCTGCAAGTAGGGGCACACAGTACTGTAAGGTACACAGGAAATGCTCATCTGTGTCAGCATACATTTGTGTGTTGTATGAATGTCTGATGGGTGTGTAATGATGCCTGTACCATGTCCGCAATCACATGTGTTTTGCAGGGTTTACGTGTGTACCTAGCAACATGTATACTCTGTTACAGCAGTATGCCAGCTATATTAACAACTGTGCACATATGGTAGGTAGGGGTATGGCATCAACGACTAGGGTGGGTTACTGGTTATAATGTAACTGTACTTCACATTCATTGCAATGGATGACATATTTCTTCATGCATTAGCTTGATATGTACCCCCGTGGCGAGGCTGTGCATTGGATCCCAAACAGTGTGCCGAGTACTGGTGTATACTGGTTTGTTATATGGAGTGTGGCAGGCACTGTCAGCCAGTTGTGGAGCTGAGTAATTGATATATGGTATTGAATGTGGTGTATCCTCTGACAGGCGAACAGATGCTATATGGCAGTTAACTGATATCTGTACTGTATAATGTTAAGTGTGCCACATGATTTGCTCACACATATCATTTACTTGTCTTGCAGGCTTATTGCTCATCAAAGAAATCCCTCCTACACAGCCACAGAAAAACAGGAAATCCACCACAGCCTGGTTCAGCACTATACCCTGCTGTTTTCCAGGGTCAGTCAACACCAGCATGAGCGTACTGCACTGTGGCAAGAACTTGTTAGTCGGGTAAATAACATAGGCATGCATAACCGGACATATGAGCAGGTACGCCATCACTGCAGTGATTTAATTAGACATGTCTGGCGGCATGCGTCTGATATCCATAGACAACAGCTTGCCACAGGTGATGGGGTGGCCATGTCATCCCCTCACCAGAGTGGAGGAACTGCCCTAATTGTGGTGGCTCTTGGCCTACAGCAGCAACAACATCACACATGTGTCATCATGGAGGCCAGAGCCACCCAGCATGGTAACATGGAGCATGCAGGTAACATGCCCTAACTGTAGACTACTGTTACCTGTATTGTTAGATTATGCATATGTGAGATGTGTACTGTGTTTAGCAGTTGTGCTGCCTATTGTGTGCAATACTGATATTTTGAATAGTATCCACACCTTTCTTTTTTTACTTGTTTGTTCAACCCAAATTTTAAAAGGCAACACCCCCACAGAGGGCAATTGGGGGCCCCAAAAAAAAAAAAAAAAGGGGGAGGGGGGGGGTTTTTTTGGGGCCCCAACTGAAAAAAACCCCGGGGTGTCCATTATTCTTTTTGTTTTGGTCCCTCTGGTGTGCAGCCCCCGGGCCAGGGGGGGGTACATGGGGGTGGTTTGAGTTGGTGTTTTAACACCCCTTAAATTTGGGGTTAAAATCAAAAAACCCATCAAAATCAGGGGTTACAGCCCCATTGGGAAAACACCATTCAACTGGGGGGTCAAAAGATTCGGGGCAGGTGGGTCCTTTTACATGAAATAAATATCGATTTTTCACCCAGTTTTTTTAAAAAACATACTAAAAAAATTATCGCTTTGGGTTTGGTTAAATTTTAAAAAGGATTTTGTCCTAAATTTGGATTTGAATGTTTTTTCCTTTGGATTAAATTCCCACTTGGTTGGGGTTTTAAAATTTTTCCCTGGGGTTTTTTAAAAAAAACCCCCTTCCATTCCTGTTTGTTTCATTTTTGCCCATTGTGCATTTTGAAAGGAAAACCTGTTTTAATTTGGGAAGAAAACCCCCAGGTCCTGAAGCACGCCATGAATTTTTTAAGGAAAAAGGGTTTTTTGGGGGAAAAGTTTGGCATTTTCAGGGACCAAATCACAACAAATTAAAACCCATTTGCCCACTCATCTTGTCAAAAAATTTCCTCCACGGGGGCCCCAAACCCACCCACCTTTTTTTTGGATTTGGGGGTTTTGGTCATGGGACTAGGTGCCTTGTAGGCCCCTGGGGGGGGGTTTCGGGAAAAAGGTAAATTTTCTGCCCCCTTCACAGGTCTAGGGGGGCCCCCCGGAATGCGGGGGGAATTTTGGATTTCGGGGGGTTTAGGGCGAGGGCACAACCACTTCCCCTTTTTCCCCCCCCCGGAAAAAATTTCAAAGGGGGGGGCCCCCCCCCGGAACCAAAGGGAACCCTAAAAAGGGTTTCCGGGCCAGGCTTTTGGGGGGGCCCCGGCATGGGGAACCCAGAGGGTTTGGGGCAGGGGCATAGGAAAAAACCCAGCCGCCCAGGCTTACCGCCCGAAGCTGGGGCCCGGCCCCCCCTTTGACCGGGGGAGCCCCACGGGCCCGGGCCGGGCCAGGGGGTTCCCCCCCCTTGGAAACCCCGCAGGGTGGCGCCCCTTGACCCCAGGAAGGGGGCCCCTGGGGAAGGGTCCGCCACCCCCTTTAAGGCCCCAGGGGGTGGACAATACCTTTCGAACAACGGTTCGAACCCCCTTCCCCTAGGGCCCCCAAAAAAAACCCAACAAACATTGGCCCAAAAAACTTTTTTTCCCCAAAAAAACCCAAACACACACAAAACAAAAACCCAAAAAACCACACATTCTTTATGGGCAATGTGGTCCAAACAAAAAAACCCCCAAAAAACCCCCCA
Organism: Protopterus annectens; assembly: GCF_019279795.1. Lineage (NCBI taxonomy): Eukaryota > Metazoa > Chordata > Ceratodontiformes > Protopteridae > Protopterus > Protopterus annectens. Next base: position 423,096,297 of record NC_056741.1, read on the forward strand.
AAAAGGGAAGGCAAAGGGTCACCCGGGGGACACAAGCTGTGCAATAATTTAAACGGAATGTAACAATTTGAGGAACTAAATTATGCAAAAAGCCTTTTGAAATGTAGCATTTTTAACCCAGTTGGTCAAATTATCCACCCTGTGATTGGCGAATTAAAGGGTTTAGCTTGTTGTAGGGGACATTGTTTATTGTGTCGATTAGAATGTCACTGTGAACTGGTGGGGATGTTGGATGCGTATAGTGGACAATGGGAATGTGGCATCCCCGTTACAATTTTTAACATTTTAAAATTTTTTTGGGCCGTTGATTTACTCATTATGACAACATGGGAAAATGTGATCGGGGTTGACACATTGTTAACCTTTAATATCTTCAATGGGGTTTTGGGATTACAATAACACATGAAAAAGAATTTGGGATGATGCCTGACAAATCCCCGTGGGGAAACCCCATAAAATTGGGATTTGGTCCTATAACACAACCAGGGAATGCCCCAAACCCACCCTTGAAATTTTTGGGCAATACCCCTTAGGACTCAGAACATGGGTTTTCCCATCCAAACTAAATCATGGAGGGCCACAATCTTCCCTGGGGGGAATACCCCAAAGGGTACATCAACAATATTTTGTCATCACTGAAGCTGGATTGGCTAACCCTCTGATAAAACCATATCCACACAGGGGTCCCCTCAACAGTATGTTGGGCCCAATTGAAATACAAACCCAATGCTTTGGCCCTTTGGGTATACTATATATTTTAGTCCCAAGGTGTTAAACATTAGGGCCAATGCATACCAAAGGCAGGTCCCTTAAAACTTCCATTTTCAGTTTTGGGGTTTTTGAAACCATATACCCCCCCACTCCCTACTCTTAAGTAACTGTCTTTTTTCCAAAGGATTGGCCCTGCATACATACATACATATGTGACCTAGACGGAAAACCCCGGGACAATTAAATGGAAAAAAATTACATGTATATGGGCTTACCCCTTTTATAGGGGGGACGCAAAAATTATTTCCCAGAAATCCCTGTGTTCAATCATTACTTTGTAAAACACAACCATGAAAACAAAACCACATAACCCTAACCCACACATTTAGGTTTCAAACCCATAACTTGTTATTCTAAAGGGCTTCCCCTTTTTTTGGGGTTTTTTTCCCTCGTTTTTAGGAGGGAATACTTTTTAAAAGGGGTTCCTTTTTGGGCCCTCCCCAAAAGGAAACTCCAAAAAACCACAAACACATCAACAAACCCAAACCAACTGTTTGCAGGATTCAAACCCCCTTTTGTTTTACTAAAAGGGTTCCCCCTATTTTTTTAGGGGGCCCTTCTCGTTTTTTAGGAGGTGCCCTTCGCTAAATGTTTTTTTTTTTTTCCAAAAAAAAATTAAAATTCAGTTCCCCATTTTTCACGGGGAAAATTCTTTCCTTTTCAAATAATTTTTTTTGGGAATGTGTCGGGAAATTGAAAAAGGGGTTTCAAATTGCACATGTTTTATTGTGTTTGGGGGTCCCTTCAAACAGATTTTGGGGAAATACCCACATGAACATACCACGGTTGGTAGGGTTGTGTATATGTCAGCTTCCAATAGCTCTGTTGATGACTGCAACCATGATGGACTCCATGACCTTGCAGATCAGACTTCATAGGCGTACTGGACTTGACTTCCCATGGTGTGTTGTGCACCAACCCTTGTGGGGCGTGCCATATGTAGCTGTGACACATTCAACGGTTCCACATCCTGTGTAGGGGGTGAGGCTCAGCTGACTGTTCAGGTGCATGATCAGTTTGTTCTGTAGTTTGTGCATGACACATATTGGGAATCAATGTATTCCACTTGCTGCCATGCTTTTGGAAGTGGGGGTAGCTGCTCATCCATTCTACATGTGATATCTCCTGGTATGATGATGTGGACTATTGTCAGTGGGACATGGGTATGTACATATGGGCCTGTCTGTCATGATGTTGGCATTGTCACTCCGGTACAGTTGGCCCTGACTCAGGACATATATGGGTGTACATTGCTATTGATGACATAGCTGAAAGAGGTGTCATGATTCAGTCTGGACTCCTTCTCAGCTACTCTTTACAAACCACCAACGAACATGAGCACTAATCCCTATTATACTCTTTTACACGCTTAGCACCCTACTGATCCTTTGTGATCAGGCTACAGAGTATGTCATGATAATATCCTGGCATGTCCAGGGGTCGGTTTTGTGTGTACACTTCAGTCCAGCTGGTGGATATTGTGATATTGACACAATGTCACATCTGCCTCATGTACACAGACAACCCTCTCCTCCTCCAGACAAACTCAGATATATGTGTGAGATGCACCTATATAGACATACAGGGTGCTGAACTCTCTTGACCCATGACTGGCACAGTCTATCAGGTGGTGAAGGTAACCACACACATCACATATCAGTCTCACATATCCTGTAGCAACAGCACTCAAACCACATTATCATACATAGACATACTCGGATGCTGTAAATGTACTCTACCTAAGCAGCAGAGACCTCCAAAGCAGACACACACACACCTGCTACCCCACTACAATACCCACATATCACATAGTTCACAATGTCAGTGTGCCACACAGTCACTTCCCTTCGGGCTAAACAACACACCTAATACACTTGTAATAGGCAACACTTATTGTCAGACACACTGATGTACCACTCACCAGCCCTAACAAGGGAATAGTCACTTTGGGCTGTCTGTTGGGTGCCAGGATCTGCCGCATAACACAGGCAGTCAGGTCACTCCAAAGCAAGTACAGGACTGGCACCATCATTGTCCATGCTGGTGTGTACAACCTCAGATGTTACTCCCTGGACCGCATGACATGATACATGGAGGAACACTCTGATCATGTAGACCAGGCCAGTATGACCCTGACCTTGTCTAGCATCTTACACCCACGAAGTATAATGTCACAGTATATGGACACACATATCACATTTAACAGTTTCCTAACAGATTTGTTTTATTCATAGGGGATACAGTGTCTGTCAGCCTATGGTGACATGCTCAACATGCCACGTAGCTTCACTATGGACAGCTTGCACCTGTCACCCTTGGACTTTGGAATGCTGGCTAAGGCTCTTGCTACCACCATAGTGCCTTTTTTAAGCAGGGCTCAGAAGACAAACACACCTCCATAGACATTACAGGTTAAATGAAACTAAGAGTAATGCTGCTCAACAACAGTCGTGTTAACCTAATATTGCGGCCACTGAGGACTCTCCTCAGTATGGAGGATAGCGATATCTGTGCACTGACAGACTCCTGGTTCAGGCCCGCTTATGCACACCAGCACTACCAGGTTATGTTTCATACCATGCTATCTGACAACAAGACTTGGAACAGACAACACAACTAGGGTGAGTATCCATATACATCACAGATACACACACCTCCAGGTTAGTAGCACTGCACAAAGCATCACAGACCATACATATACAACTACCATTGTGCAATACTGCCTTTCAGTTTGTTGCCTGCTACAGAACACACTCCCAAACTCAGGGACCACTCTCAGCTTTAATGGGAACTATGGAGAATATGACGGTCTCCACAGACACCATTATATTGTGTGTCTTCATATACACAAATATTGACTGGGCATACTACTCAAGCCCCGACACCCTCACCCAACAGTCGCTATAATTTGTAGACTCATATGCTATGGCACAACCAGTCAGCACAGCCACAAGGGGGAATACATATTGGACCTGATCATCACCAACATGGGGACTCTATGTTCCACACCAGCGATATACCCCTCATTGGTAAGGTCAGAACATACATGTATCTCACTGGATATACATATACCCTCCACACACCCATCCTGGGTAATCTTGGTGAACTTCTCATGAGCCAATGTCTCACATCACCGAAGCAAGGTGGTATCCTTCAGAGACCCTGAGACAGTGTCAAATATGGCTCACACTGCTGCATCCTTTACATACACATTCTATGGACACCTACCGGACTGCATGGATTGTGCTATCCCAAATAACAACAGGAATCACTACTCCAATGGCTGGGGACCTGTGGGGTAGACCCCAGCCATTAATAAGCTGTACAACATCAGGAGGAAGCTACTACATGATAGAGCACAATCCCGGACTGGGAAGGCATCTGTGATATGTACTAGCAGACAGCTATGATCACTTATGAACTTTTCTAAGAGCCGCTTCTACCAGACAATTGCAACAGACACATAGGACTATCACACGGCCTTCTTCAGTTATGTCAGGAACCTGGGTGAACACTCACTGATATGCTGTGAGTTACTGCATACTGACTAAACCTACCCTGAACCCACTGGCATTGCCAACATCCTGGCAAACAGGCTCAGTGCAGATGTCTCCCACCCATCCCCCCTAAGGAGCAACTATCCATCCCAACAGAGTATAACCTCCCTGACATCACACAGTAACAGGTGAGTGCTGCCCTCCCCGGCACATCACAGTATCAATGTGACCAGATGGTGTCCCAGCCTGCATCTTGCACGAGCATCATGACAGACGCAACCCTCACATTACATCACTGTTCAATATCGGAGTTACCAGAGGATATGTACCCAAGGAATGGCATACAGCAAGAGTGGTCCTGCTCCACACAGGTGGTGCCACAATGGACCACAGACAATATTGCCCTATAGGCCTAAGTAGCCTGTTCTGCAAAGCTATGGAGCCTATTGTCATGGGACTCATACACATAGACATCGGGAACCTACAGACACTGTGTCCTTCACATTTCAGCGTTGTTGTGGGCAGATCTTGCCTCTTGAACCTGTTTGTATTCTTTGAAGGGTTGGGAGGGTGGCCTAATGGTTAAGGTGTTTGCCTTACAAACACAAGGTGCAGGGTTTGAGTCTCACAAGGGATAATTGGCTGGCTTAAGGGCATGGCTTAGTACTAATCTATGAACCTATAAATGGCTAACAGGTCCATTGACATAGGGACAGCTGTCCACACAGCCTACCTGAACCCTGCAAAACCCTTCAACACAATAACCCACTGGACCATTATGTATAGGCTCACCAGTGTCGATATGGACACATATCTCACACGATGGATTGATACCTGGATCAGGGATAGCACCCACATGGTCAGAATTGCAGGTGCCATGTCTGTCTATACACCAGTTACACGTGGCATCCCACATGGCTCGGTCCTGGGACCTCTCTTGATCAGTATATATTTGTCTGACGTACAGGCTACCACAGGGGAAATATGGTTGAACATGTTTGCATTTGACTGCAAACTGGGTGCCATGATCAACTCTCCAGCTGCCACATGCATACTCAAACAGGGTCTCACAGAGATGGATGACTGGTGCCTGAGCCATGGGCTACAGCTAAATGCCATTAGTTGCATAGTCATACCCTTTGGGAATAACAACATGCCCACACATTACCACATAAGTAGTACTCCATTACATATGGTAGGAGTTGTTAGGGGTTTGGGGAATTAATAAGAAATGTGATGTGTTCCATTTATTTGATAGTTAGGTACTGTTTTTTTAAATTGGTTTTAAATTAATAATTTTAATGAGTATGATAATTGCTTAATTGATTATATATATAAATAGGAGGTTATGTGTAAGTGAATGCATTCTGATGAAGTCGTGAGATGAAAGCGTGTATTAAAGAGATTTGTACGCTATTTTGACTGGATTCTACATTTTTTATCGTACCAGAGGTCCGTTGAATTACTTTTGCTTTTGCCATACCGTTGGTGACTGATTTATTGGTTTTTTGCTCTTATTCTTGGATTTATTTGTGCATTTTGTGGTGTGGCATGGCGGAAGCTGTTGATGAGTCTTTACTCAATTTGTCCATACATCCGACACCTTCGGCGATGGGTGACAATATAAATAATGTACTTTTAACAACATTATTGGATATACAAGCTTCTTTAAAAGTTTTAATTACTAAATCTGATAGACATGAGGCAGTTGGTCGTACGTCAAGTCCCGTAACATCATTTCATGAAGAGGACACGGTGATTGACCTCGGAAGTCCAACACCGAAAAGCAACGGATGAGGAGCAAAGAACAAACGTTTGCAGTTTCCCGTCCGTAGTACAGCAGGAGCATGCTGTGAACAGCTATTATGTGGGAATGATAATCCGTTCAACAACTTAAAGGATGTAGCAAGTAATGGCAGTTCTGGATCGATAGCTGCACAACGAGAACATCTTTTAAAGTTACTGAAAAGGTACAAATCATTGCAGCTTGAAAATTGCTACTTTTTAAAATGTATTGAGCTTGGTATAGTTCCGAAAGGTCTACGGTTCTTCAAGTGCCCCAATGGGGTTGGCTTGGGAAATCCCATGTTTGAGACTTTGGTGTCATTCTTTAATGAAGCAGGACTAAATTTTCTGAAATTGTTAAGCGACAATAACAAACAGAAAATGGAACTGTTAAGAACTGAAATTAATGACATTGAGGTTAACGTTAAAAGCAAGTTAGCCGTTGAAAATTTTGAATAATTGTTTAATGCTCTATCGCATGAGGTGAACACACATGCTATAGAAGTTATTAATAGGAAACATTCCAAGTTAACACGAGACATGACTGCATATAAAAATAAGAATGCATATAACAACTTTGCCCTTAATATTAGAGGTAATAATGTTACTGAGAATAAAACGCATATGAATGAAAAAGTTAATCAGCGTTCTTTTAGTGAGGTTGTTGGTACTGCTGATTCAGGGCAAATGTATGTACTGAGAACAAAGAGATTAGTAACAAAGGAAGAAAAGTTAATATTGTTCAAAATACAGCAAGGACTGATATCCCAAGTGATAACAATTTAAGTAATTGTAATTGTGATTCTGTGACTAAACAGCAAAGAACACTTACAACTGGGTTATCACCAGCTAATATACAACAAGGGAATAGTGTTAAACAAAAAACTATCAATGAAGCTTTAATGACAAAAAGAAATCAATTTAGTAATGGTAATAAGTCAACGGTTTTGACTCGTAGTCGTACTTTTTTGGGGTCGAATTCATCGGGGGACGAGGCATAATGAATGATATTGACTGTTTTAATATTATTAATCTAACAGAACATGTTTTTTCTGATGAAGAATTGAAATTGTTAAAATATGGTTTTAATTTTGTTCCCTATTATAAGGCTAATTACAGTAAAACTGTGATAGATGTAAAAAAGTTTGTTAGAAATTTGAATTTAACGTACTTAATGCATGATGTTCCCCAATTAGATAAGGCTTTAATTAAACCATCAACTTTTTCACCTAGATTACATCACACTATTGAAGTTTTTGAACAAGTATGTATTGAGGATATCAACAAATTGTTAAATAATAAAAGGAAGAATGGTGATAATTTGAATAAAGAAGAAAGAAGTGCCTTGGAACATCTTAAAACTTTAAGAAGTACTTTAAGATTTATGAAAAGTGATAAGGGCTCTAACATAGTGATTATGGAACAAGTATACCATGCAAACATGTTAGAAATCTTAAACAAGCAGGATGAATATGAACAAATAAATTTATTTGACATCTATAAAAAGTTTAGATTTATTGATTCATATTTGTATGATGCACTTATGTCTGGTTATATTAATATAGAATTATATAATTTCTGTTCTGTACAGCAGCCTAAAATTGGGGTGATTTTTGGAATCCCAAAAATACATAAAGATTCCAAAAATCCCCCTTTTAGACCTGTGGTGTCGTCCCCCCATTCTAGTACTGAAGGTATTTCTTTAGTTATAGATGCCGTTTTAGGTCCTATATTATATGATACGTCATCCTATGTAAAAGATTCGTGGCATTTTTTAGAAAAGTTAAAAAATTATGCAAAAAATAAGAATTTTGATCCCAAGAAATACATCATTTTTACTTTGGATGTCATATCACTGTATACATGTATCCCACATGCTAAGGGAATTGAAGCCGTACGTAGTTATTTAGTTAGAAGAAAATTATTCTCTAATGACATTATTTCAACTGTTTGTAGTTTTTTAGAAATTGTGTTGGAAAACAATTTCTTTATGTTTGATAACCAATATTATAGGCAGAGAAAGGGAATTGCCATGGGGTCATCTGCTGCCCCTTCATTTGCTAATACGGTTATGGCATGGTGGGAGTTGGAAATATTAACAGTATTAAAAGATGAATTTGGTATTGAGTTTTATTGTAGATTTATCGACAATTTAATTTTTATAATTGAAGGAGATGTATCGACGGTTCAAAATTTTCTATTAAAAATCAATGAAAGTTCAGATTTTTTAAAGTTCACTTTAGGTGATGTTGGGTTGATGGTGAATTTTCTGGACATTTGTTTTTGGTGGGATCTTAATGAAAATAGATTCCACAGTAAAATCCATAGGAAACGTACTTTTACTAATGGATATTTACATTATAATAGTAATCATCCAAAACATACTATCAAAAATATACCAAGAGGTCAATTTATAAGAGCAAGTCGTATGACCAGTAAAAATGAAGACTTAATCAAGGAATTTCAGTTTATAACATCTTTATTCATTGATAGGGGTTATGATGTTAATGTATTAATAACCAACGGAAATGAAATTTTTAATAAACATCAGTCTCTATTTCCAGCAATATTAAATGAACCTATTAATGAAAGTATAGTAAAACATTCTAGAACCACATGTTTAAATGTTGAGGCAATATGTTCATTTGACATAAGTGGAGATATGAATGAGATAGCATCGATTCTTACAAAAAATTGGAGAATCATTCAAGGTAATCATGATATTACACAAATATTGGGGAATAAACCTTATTTTGTTTTTAGGAATTCTAATAATTTTAAGAGAATGTTAGAATATAATAGTTATGAATCTAGGAAGGTTAGTACAAATAAAAAAGGTATGTTTTCTTGTCAAAATTGTAAAATCTTTCGTTTTATCTCTGTAGGCTCTAGTATTTCTATAGCAAACAGTGAAAGAATATTTGAGGTTCCAGGTTTTGCAAATTGTAATTCATGTGGGGTAGTATATGTAGGCATGTGCACAGCATGTCCTGCTTTCTATGTGGGAATGATGACACGTAGTTTAAGTACCCGCATTAAAGAACATTTATATAGTATAAAATGCAAGGATGACAAAAATGCCTTATATAAACATTCAGTAATATGTCATTGTTTTAAGAAATTTGTATTCTCTGTTTTAGAAATATGTGAACCTGACAATAGAGCTGGTGATTTTAAAAATTATTTGGAACAGAGGGAAACAATATGGCAAGTTAGGTTAAATTCTGACAAATTTCCTGGTTTAAATGAAACAATAAATGTTAGATGTTTTTTGAAATATAGGAAACTAGGAATAAATAAGAAATGTGATGTGTTCCATTTATTTGATAGTTAGGTACTGTTTTTTTAAATTGGTTTTAAATTAATAATTTTAATGAGTATGATAATTGCTTAACTGATTATATATATAAATAGGAGGTTATGTGTAAGTGAATGTATTCTGATGAAGTCGTGAGATGAAAGCGTGTATTAAAGAGATTTGTACGCTATTTTGACTGGATTCTACATTTTTTATCGTACCAGAGGTCCGTTGAATTACTTTTGCTTTTGCCATACCGTTGGTGACTGATTTATTGTTTGGGGACATGACTTGTTCGTACTGTCGCCTTTGACATTCACGTTGCCAAAGTGGTTGGACACACCTTCTATGTGGGCCACCTTATCCCATATAGTTTCACATCTAGATCGAGTGAGGTCATTGTGCCCCTATACTCATCACATCCATGCTTGGTTACAATGCCACATTTGGGGTGTACCTTACCCGATACCTGCAGCAACTGTACTGGCCACGGAAGCAGATCTAGGGACTCACACAGATGCCTTGCACAGTTCAGATGCAGTAACTCCAGCCCTAGTCAGTCACTTAACACCTACTCGGATATGATGTGTGCCTGTTGTTTACAGATATACCCAACCCAGAATTACTGGACATGCTCCACCTCAGGATATCTGACTCCCTTGGAGCTACACACTCCAGGGACGTATACCTCAGCACAGATGTTAATAGGACATTGTGGTGGGACAGATTCTTATCCCAGAGGATCCACTCACTCCAGAATGTACTCCCAGTTTCACATAGGCAGAGCCACCCACTAACCACCTACTGGAGACATCTTGACGACTGTATGGGTGATCGTATGTTTACCCCTGGGATATCTTCTGTGTCCCTGCTAGACAGAGGCACACTAGCCTAAACGTACATGGGCTATCTTGTGTGACCTACTATTCACACCCACAGTGTAGTAATCTGACAGGGTTGTGAATGCCAAACACACTCTGGCTAGGCTTGTACATGCCCTAGGGTAGATAGCCTAGTATGGACCTCTGAACCTATGCTAATGTTCAAGATGCACAATGTTTATTGCTGATACTGTTTGCAGGTCTTTATCATGTTTGCTTTACCAGTTTCTATGGACAACTTCAGTATCTGCAGAACATATTTGATTATGACAGGGTTCCACTATATTATAGATGTCTGTTTTCATATGACTGTGTGCACAGGGTGGATTGCTGTATAGTGGCAGGTTTCTGGGTTAACACATGCAACTGCCAGATATGTGTGGCCCACTGCTGCACTCAGACATGGCCTAAGTGTGTGAGCATGCCCAGTTCTGCCATTCCGTGTTTTGTTGCCTGACATTTGTCTCATTTATTCAAGTGTGTGAGCATGCCCAGTGTGAGCTTTCAGTATGTTGCTGTCTGAGGTCCACTACATTGGTTGATGAGTGCGAACATGACCAATATTAACATTTATACTGTGTGTGTTGGAAGTCAGGTTCTGTTCTCATTGCATAACTCAACAAGGATTATGCTGTGCCTGCAAGGTTTCCATGAAATACTTTGCATAGATTTATCAACATTCCTTCATACAGGCTGACCACTGCAATACTGTCATGGTTTAGTGGTTCAGTACTTTGGCTATAGTGCACAGTATCCTGGGTTCAAGGCCCATCACTGCTTTATATTTTCATACTGAGCAGACCAGACTGCTTAAGGGCCCATTAAGCAAATATGAGCATGTTGGCTTTTGTTCAGCTATGCCCTACTTAGACCAGGCTTGTCCGACATTGCTCAATATTCACCAACATTGCTGGACGTTGCCCAATATTACTGAACATTGACCACAGTTGTGCTAGTTGGTGTGTGCGATTTTGTTTGCATATACTACATGGTGGTAAATGCTGTTTAGCACTGCTTTATATTGCTTAACACATGGCAATCATGCCTTAGGTGGTACTGCAGGGCTGCCTATGTCGGATGCACATACTACACTCCCTGTACATGTTTGAAAGCAGGTAGTGGCAACTTAGGCATCCCTTTTACTATATGTGCGAGTCAGAGAGCAGTATCATTTACAGAGTTCCTACTGAGCCAGTGTATGTGCTATGCATTGCCTCTTTGGCAAGGCCAAAGCATACTGGGCACGCCTACTTCTGCCTACTGGGGCAGGCTCAGGTTGTTCCTCCTCCAAGTCACGCTCTGCCTGTGATGACCTTGGCAATGGTGGGGGGCTGTTTGGCCCAGGCCTATGCTGGTCCTGCTGCAGCTGTTTTTGCAGGATCATATTATGTAGCATAGCACATACCATGACAATTTGGGTACATGTAGTTGGTGAGTACTGCAAGGCTCCACCAGATGTGTCCAGGCACCGGAACCATGACTTGAGCAGCCCAAACACACGCTCTATTACATTACGTGTTTGTGCGTGTGTCTCATTATGGCATTCCTGTTCAGGTGTGTGTGTGTTTCTGATGGGTGTCATCAGCCACGGCTCCAGTGCATAACCAGCATCCCCCACTAGGTGACCATGTGGGATGTCCCCATTGGCAAATGTCTGGTACAGCTGCGTTAGATGCCAGTTATGGGAATCATGGTAGCTTCCAGGGCAGCCTGCACACACACATTCATTATTATGCCCTGGGCATCACACACGACCTGGAAGTTGATGGAGGGGAAGCCCTTGCAGTTGAAGTAGACCCTACCCCACTCACCGGCTGGTGCTTTGATGTGTATGTGTGTGCAGTCTATTGCACCCACTACCTCAGGGTATTCCACTATTTGCTGGAAGAGACGCATATTGCTGGCCAATACCTCACGAGAATTGGGGAAATATACATGATCACCGACATGTGCTGACATGTTATCCAGGAACTGGTGTAGTACCCTGGATGCTGATGCCTGTGATATCCCCATCATATCACCAGTTGGTCACAGGAAGGTACCTGTTGCTAATATTCTTAGGCCAACACATACCTTGGTTTCCACTGTGATGGGTTCCCCTCTGTTGGTTCTGTGTGTGAGACATGGCCTGCAGAGATCAACAATTTGCTGCAGGAGGTCTCTGTCCACTCTATAGAGCTCCACTATCTTCAGCTCATGTAGCCCCTGGTAGGTTACCCTGGGCCTGTACACTCTTCTCCGTCTCCTCACTGTGGGTTGTCCAGCAGCATTTCCATTGTCACCACCCTCAGCATGCTGCATATGTCACCGTATAACAGCAATGGCAGCCCCTAACATTTCTTTGTCTCAGTAAAGCTTTTTCAGTTTTCACTTCTATTAGCTTACTGCAGTGTCTGTTGTGAGAAACATACTGGATTGTTGTTTGCAGAGTTTTAAGTGCTAGGCTGGACTGGGCTAGTGTACTGCCTGTGTAATTGCCTGATTCTGATTGTTTTCACCTGCTAGCTCTGCTAGTACTCCCTGGTAGCTTCCTACTATTTGTTGTGCTTCCTTTTTCCTTTCTGTTTCTTCAGGGGGAGGGAGCGCCACGCACACAAGTGCAAACACGCGCACAGCAGCTAACATGCGTGCACACATGCTTACATGGACTAAAACTTGCTTATTCGGGTTAAAACGCGTGCACACCAGTGCAAATGCCCTTACAACTCTTTAAACAGTCTTATACATCCTTACTCCGGCTTAAACGCGCACACTCATGCTTACACGCACTCTGTCTTACTCTGGTTTACACGCACACACACGCGCGCATACCTGTTCAGCAAGAAACTTTGGTGTTATCCACGGCATACACCTTCCATTTCTTGGCTTTCCCTAGCCTACCTGTTGACACACCTCTTTCCATGATGTATAAATTACAGCTGACACATGCCACTCGGCTCCAATGAGCTTCACTTCTTTCATACATACCCCCCTCATGATGTCACCTATCTTCTACTCTGTTACTTCCCATATCCTACTCCTACACTCCACTGACTGTGCTCATTTGCTATGTAAACTTGCAATTCACTATCCTAACACTCATTTACATAGGATTGCCTACTGATGCTTGGTTACATGTCTTAGACTGAGCTTCCCCCCTTAGCAACCTCTACTCGGTGGCCATGTTGTGTTCAGCCTGCCATTCCCTTGCATTGTACATTAACAATTTCAATAAAATCCACATTTGTGGGTTTTAATTTTTAGTATTCTGGGTTTTAGAGCGCAGCCTATTTGCGCGGCGCTGGGCTACGCTTAAACATCAGAAATCGGCGAAAAAAACATTTTTTATTTTCATACTGCATCAGGAAACATTTCCAATGGCCATATATTTGGCCATTGGCATGCTTCCTGCACTGGATGTAACCTGTATTTGGAGCTGTCATGGCTCCGTTTTGCTATTTGCAGAACGGTACTCAGTTGTCAACTGAGTACATTTCTGCAAAACACACTGCTCTTACTCGGACAGGTTCGGGTTTACTGAATCGCAAATCTACCTCATTTGCATGCCTTTCGCCTGCAATTGAGGTCATTTGCATATCCCAGCCCTGTCCGTGTAAGAGCCGTTTTAGGAGCTCTCTTACACGCTCCTGCAGGCTGTTCCTGGATCGCTTGTTGGACATGATGGCTGCATGGAGTCTTACTCTACTCTAAGACTCCGTGCAAGCCTTCGTGAATCCGGCCCCTAGAGAGTTTTGAAAATTATGAAAAATAAATACGGACATAGGAAAGAGAGAGATTTGATATGGTACAATATTTATGCAAAGGAGAAAGCCAAATAATCAATATGAAGAAAACTGCCCCAAAGATATTTGAAGAGAAATACAGGCAAAGGCATCCAGATATGGAAAATTTCACAATAAAGGAAAGAAATATCACAAAGAGGGAATGTAGAAAAGAAGATTAGTAAAGTAGAAGTTAAAAAGATAGATGGTGAAGTTTTGGAGTGCCTGCGGAGTGAAGGATTTGGTGTAGAAGGTCAAACGCAGGTTACATCAAAGCAAGATGGAACGAGACCACAAAGTAAGGAGAAGCAGGAAGATCAGGAGACATCTGAAGAAGAAATGTGGACATGGGAAAGGAAAAGAGATTTAATATAGTGTGATATTTATGGAAAGGAGAAAGCAAAACTAACCAATTCAAAAAGCACCAAAGATATTCGAAGAACCTTGCCACCACAATTAACAGAACATGCTGGAGGGATAGATTCCTGTCCCAGAAACTTCCCATACTCTGTAACAAACTACCTATCCATATCATACAAAGCTCCTCATTAGCACTCTTCAAGAAAAATCTTCATGATTGGATGGGAGATAGGAAATTCACCCCGGGATCACTTCTGTGGCTCTGCTCGACAGGGGCACAGGAAAATAAATTTCTTGGGTGGCGAAAGTCAGGGTACCTTTTGGCCAGGCTTATATAGGCCCTAGGGCCAATAGCCTAGTATCTACCTATGAACCTATGAAGAAAAATACAGGCAAAGGAATCCAGATATGGAAAACTTTACAACACAAAAAATACGAAGACAAAGAGGAAAATGAGATTAGTAATGGAGAAGTTAAAGAAATAGAAACTGAGGTTATGGATTACCTGTGAAGGATTCAGTGTAGTAAATAGAGTTCAGAAAGCACCACAACAGGATAGAGCAATTAATATCCAAATTAAGGAGAAACCAGTGGAATGGGAAGCAATTGGTCAGGTGCCATATGAAGATATTTGGAGCGTTCCACAGGAAACCAATATAAACGTCCACTTGAAGGTGGATAGCAAGGGATAGAACAGGAAACTGTGGAAACTCTGACGTAGTCAATGTTGAGAAGTGACAGGCAAGTAAGTTCCAATATGACAGAGCAACAGATGGCACGCAATGAAATTGAAAAGAATCTGCCACAGGAAGATGCTATAGAAATTTCTATAGAATGCCCACAGGAAATGGAAAATAAAAAATGTGCCCTCAGGTTAGAAGAAAATGAGCTAAAAGAAGAGTTCCTTGATTTAATAGAGATAGACATATTAAGAACAATGAAAGAGAGACTGCAGAAGGTCAATAAAACCCAAATTATATTACTGTGCAGCTAAATTAATAAATGATAAAGTCCTACTGCAAGAACACAGGGTAGTGAAGGAAAGGAAGGGGAAAAATCGAATACCATCATGGAAGTATTGAATAGAGAAAACTATAAAGCAATTAAGACAAGAAGTGTCACTGTTAGAAGACTATAGGAGAGGGAACAGATCAACAAAAATACTAAGAAAGATAGATATAATAAAAGCAAAGTGCATCTATCATGCACCATCGCAAATAAGCTAATAATCTCAGCACAGGTGGAAAAAACTTGGAAGATGCACAAATAAATATAAAGGAAAAGTACAAAATAACCAATTTCTTTATGATCCAAAAATGTTTTATAGAGAGTTGGGAAACATGGTAAAATTAATTGAAAGACCACCAAAAAAGAAGAAATAGACACAGTTTGGAGAAGTATTCATGAAGATCCTGTGGAACATAACAAAGATGCTAAATGGATAGAAAAAATAAGAAGTCTAAAGGTACAGGATATGAAATGGGTTGAAGTAGCAGCCAGAGAAATTGAAACAAAGTTAAGAAAAGCTTCCAATTGGAAAACCCCAGGCCCATATGCAGCGTCTAACATTTGGTTAAATGTATTAACATCTTTGCATGAAGATTTAGCTATGAGTAAGAACTATTTATATGCGCACCCTGAACAGACACCAACCTGGTTAACAACAGGAAAAACAATGCTACTACTTAAGAGTGAACCTGCAAGCTACCCTAAAAACTATAGAGCAATAACTTGCCTTCCGATGACATATAAACTATACATGGGAACTGATGCCGACAGAGTTTGTAGTCATTTAGAAGGAAACTCAATTATGGCAGTAAAACAAAAGGGCAATAAAATAGTCATATGGAACAAAGGATCATTTGTTTTTAACTGAGAAAACTACTCATGTACCAACTCTTTTGCTCAACGTTTTCTGGAATTCATAAATTTCAACACCTTGGATCAACTTATCTACACCCCCACCAGGGGCAGCAACATCCTAGACCTGGTCATTACCAACATGGGCAACCGGTGTTCCACAACAGAGGTCAATTCCTCGTTGGTCAGATCCGACCACAAGCTAATCACCCTAGACATCCTCATCCCACCCCCAACCCCCATTAGGGAAACTACCATAAAAAATTTCTCCAAAGCCAACTTCACGCTTCTTAAGACAGAAGTGGCAAACTTCACGACACCCATGCAGACAGACAATAGAGTTATAACTGCTGAATCTTACACAAAAGCACTTATATGAGTGCATGGATCGTGCTAACCCTAACAGAACTAAGATGTTATCCTCCAAAAAAAGGAAGCCACTCTGGTGGTCCCCTGCCATAAACAAACTCTACCACAGAAGAAAGAAACTGTTGCAAAAAAGAGTAAAATCCCATGATTGGAGGAACTCCATGGTCAGCATCAGTAAGAAGCTGAGATCCCTCATAAAATCCTCCAAAGCTAGTTGCAAAAACAAAATTGCCACTGATTCTAAAGACAACCACAAAGCATTCTATAGCTATTTCAAGAATCTCAAT
Source organism: Protopterus annectens (assembly GCF_019279795.1). Taxonomy (NCBI): domain Eukaryota; kingdom Metazoa; phylum Chordata; order Ceratodontiformes; family Protopteridae; genus Protopterus; species Protopterus annectens. Next base: position 423,113,166 of record NC_056741.1, read on the forward strand.
GGCAACACTCTGATCTGCTCTGAGTTACAGCACAATGGCACTAAATATACAGAACCAACTGATACTGCCAACATCCTGGCAGATAGGTTCAGAACTAACTTTACCCCCCTCACACCCCCTAAAGGGCCCATCTCTATACCGGAAGAATGCAAAGTTCCTGTAATCATGGCTGCACAGGTAAAAACACACTCTCCAAAGCCAAGAACACAGCATCTATGGGACCTGACAACATACCAGGCTACATTCTACAAGAACTACAGAATGAACTGGCACCCCACCTAAGCACCATGTTCAAGCATAGCCTCACCTCAGGCTTTGTGCCCACTGAATGGCGCACAGAGATGGTTATCCCACTCAACAAAGGGGAGCCACCATGGACCCTGGGAACTATCGCCCATTAACCTCATGAGCCTGGTCTGCAGGGCCATGGAACATATCATCATGGAACTTATAAACAAAGACATTGGTAATCTCCAAACTCTGGACCCCACCCAGTTTGGTTTTGTAAAAGGCAGATCATGACTCCTAAACCTGAGAGACTTCTTTGAAGCAGTCAACAAAGCTGTAGATGAGAGTAAGGTGGTTCACACAGCCTATCTAGATCTCACCAAGGCTTTTGACACCATCCCCCACTCTGGAATTATAGATAAACTGACTAAACTAGGTATAAATCCCTATGTCACAAGATGGGTTGCAAAATGGATCACTGACAGAACCCACACTGTGAAAGTAGCAGACTCCAAATCCAACTTCAGACCAGTGACAAGTGGAGTACCTCAGGGTTCAGTCCTGGGTCCTCTCATGTTTGGTATCTGCTATTCTGAAGTACAGGCTAACACAGAAGGTCTTTGGCTAATGAAGTACGCAGATCACTGCAAACTAGGCGGCATAATCAAAACTTCTAATGATGTGGGCATCCTACAAAAAGGCCTCATTGGGACAGATGCCTGGTGCTATAGCCATGGCCTCAAGCTCAATGCCAATAAGTGCATTGTCATTCCCTTTGGTAAAAACTCTGTACCCGTGAGCTGCCACATAGATGGTAGTCTACTTAACACCGAAAGTGTGATGAGACCTTGGGACACAGGTGGACAGTAGTCTCTCCTTTGATGATCACATCACCACAGTAGTCGGAAATCCTTCTACGTGACACACCTCATCTCAAAAGGTTTCTCATCCAGGAAAAAAGAGGTCATTGTTCCCCTCTACGCATCACTCATTAGACCCATTATAGAGTACAATGCCCCTTTTCGTATGTACCTCACAAGACATCTACAGCAACTGGAAAGGTTGCAGAAATACCTCACAAAGAGGATTACCGGCCTCATACAGATGGCCTACGCACACCGTCTCAAAAAACTCCAGCTTTACTCCATCGCATATCGCCTACTCAGAGGCAATCTCTGCCTAACGTACAAAGCTATGTCAAACCCAGAGCTGTTGGACATGCTCCACTTAAAGAAATCCCAATCCCTCCGAGTTAAACGTTCTAGGGACCTATACCTTGTCACTACAATAAACAGAACATGCTGGAGGGATAGATTCCTGTCCCAGAGACTTCCCATACTTTGAAACAAACTACCTATCTATATCAAACAAAGCTCCTCATTAGCACTCTTCAAGAAAAATCTTGATGATTAGATGGGAAATAGGAAATTCACCCTGGGGATCACCTCTGTAGCTCTGCTTGACATGGGCACAGGAAAATAATTTTCGTGGGTGGTGAAAGCCAGGGTACCATTTTGGCTAGGCTTATATAGGCCCTAGGGCCAGTAGCATAGTACCTACCTGTGAAACTATAAACTCATAGTAGAGAACTGTAAAAAGGGGAAGAATCTAAGTATGGCATGGATTGACTACAAAGCAGCATTTGATAGTATCCCACATTCATGGATAAAAGAGTGCTTAAAAATGTATAAGATACACCCTACACTGATCAACTACATTACAGTGGCCATGAAAGAGTGGCAAACCACTTTACAATTAAGCCATGATAAAGGACAAATTATTATTCCAGGGATAAAAATCCAAAGGGGGATATTCCAGGGTGACTGTATGACACTGTTATTCTGTCTTGCCCTTAACCTGTTAAGCTGTCTACTTAACAGCTTAGGCCATGCCTATAATTTGGCTCCTAGAAAATGACAAATTGTAAAGACTTCTGATCTTCTTTTTGTCAATGATTTAAAACTGTATAGCTCATCAGAAGAGGAACTGAAAGCACAACTGCAAGTTGTCAAAACTTTTTCAGATGATATAAGAATAAAAGTAAAAAACAACACTGCGGCTGATAAGCAAAGAACCTTCCGCACAGCAAAAACGAAAAATATATAGAAAAAATACAGAAGGTAGCACCACAGGAAAACTCGCCTCTTGTTGTAATAATCCACAAACGTCTTTATTTAAGAAAAAGTAAGCGCTTTCACGTAGTAAACACTACGCTTCATCAGACATAAAACACAATAAATATAATCCAGTTTATATACTAGTTTTGGCACTCAAAACCATGTCAATTATTCAATTAAATCAAATTCTTAATGATTATTTAAAAAGACCTAGTTTAATTTAGTTAAAATGTATATAAAAATCTATATGAAAATACATTTATATAATGATAAAAAATTCATCTTATAATACGCTGTGGTTTATAGAGAATATATGTAAAGTATAAAGTATAAATCAGCATTTATACAGAGATAAACAAATGAAATAAATACACGTTAACTTGCATTTACATATGAATCAGTATATGTGCAACTTTAAATAGCATTAAATAACTCTGAAAGAGATTGCGCAGATCAACTCATATCTCACAGATTATCTTAAAATGCAAAGTTCAAGATAATAATAAAATAAAATAAAACCTGTAAATAAATAATATATATACATGTATCTATAAAGATATCTGTAGAATGTTATCTTGCCTTATCTTAAATGCAAAAAAGCAAATTTATGTTTTGTTTAAATGCACTAAAACACGCTGAAAGAAGCACGCTAAAAAGAAGTACTGTGTAACAAATCCCTCAGTAGAAGCACATGACTAAAACAATCTGACCATGATTTTTTAGTGTGCAATCTCCTCAAAGCTGTATATATACTGTGTCTGAAATACTTTATAATTCAATATTGATAATTTATTTGTGGTGACACCTTGGATGTAAAATATTATCTCGCTACATCTCAAACACAAGAAAACAAATTCATATACTATTTGAATAAAGACATATAAAACATATAAACAATATGCTGAAAGGGAGCGCTTTGCAAAGGATCTCATGGCAAAAGCATATGGCATAAACAATCTGAGCCTGATTTTTGGTGTGCAAAACTATGTACATATTATATTTGAGATGCTATATAGTTCAATATTAATAATTTGTTTATGATGACACCTTAGATGATCAACAAAAACCTAACTGCCTTCAATCTAAGAGAGCTTAAAAAGTAATATTAACTGTAGTAATTGAATGTTACACAATGAAGTTAATTTAAAGATATTAGTTCCTATAATTTTCTATTGTCAAGAACAGGTTTAATAGATACATATTGATTAAGTCCTGTATTTTCATGTGCTCTCAGGTTCAAAATCCATTTCAACTCCACATTTGCCAAATGATTCATCCTATCGCCTCGTCTAGAATTGGGGGTAACCATTTGTAAGGTCCTGAAACTAAAATTATGACTATTATAGACTTATATGTGTTTTGCTAAGACATTCAATTCAATGCCTTTTCTTATATCATACAAATGATTGTATATCCTGTCTCTTAGTCTACATTTAGTTAGGCCTACATAAAAAACAGGACAGTCATCACAGCTTGCTAAATAAATTAAATTAGTACTATCACAATTAGAACAAAAATTAGGTTTAAAACTGTATAGGCCGTTAGGATGTATAAAACTCTGTGTATGAGAAATATATGGGCACATATGGCAATGGCCACATGGATAAGTTTCTAACTGAGGATCTCCACTATTATTGATGTTAAACCTTCTTTCAATGCATAAAATCTGCTTCAAGTTGTCACAGTTCTTAAAAGTGAACTTAGGATATTCTCCTCCTAACAAACGGGTGTCATTATCCATGGTAAAAACATTCCAATTTTTTTGTACTATCTGTTTCATTATTTGCACATCACTAGTATATTTCAAAGTATAAGTAATCTTGTCCCTACGTGATAGTATTTTATATGTACTTGTGGAGTAGAACCTATTGACAGGTGTTTGAGATATATATCTGTCTGATTCTTTGTTACCTATTGTTTGTAGTTTATATCTATTGACCATATGACCATTGTATCCTCTTTCTATAAATAGGGATACCATATTATTAGCTTCAGTAAACAGAGTGTCAAAATCCTTACAAAGTTTGGTTAGTCAAGTAAATTGACCTCTAACAATCCCAGAAAATGTATGTCTGGGATGCATGCTGTCAAATTTTAACAATGTGTTCTTCCATGTTGGTTTCCTGTAAAGGGAAGGAATAATCATACCTTGTTCTGATAGTTTGAGAGTTAGATCCAAGAAATGGATGCTCTCTTGAAACATTTCCATAGTGAACTTTAAAAAAGTTGTAGTGGATTCCAAATATTTAAGAAAATTATCAAACTCTGTCTTAGTACCATCGCATATAATAAGAACATCATCCACAAATCTCCTAAAAAGTCTTATTTTCTTATATGAAGGATGACTGAATAAAAAACATTTCTCCCAGTAGTAGACTACCAAATTGGCGTAAGTGTTTGCACAGGGGGTGCCCATGGCAACCTCCCATTTTTGTAAATAATAACTATCTCTAAACATAAAGACATTATTATTTAGGACTAAACCTAATAATTGGTCTTATTGATAGTGGTGATTTCCTGTTGGATCTGAAGTGCCTTTTTCAGAAACAGGGTTTACAATTAATAGAGTTATTAGTTAAACAGTACTCTTTGTGTATTGACAACTTGACAAAAGAAGTATGTGCTTTAGATGAAGAAATCAAGACTAATGCTGCTTTTTCTAAATTTTCTTTTGATTATGCACGTATTTTCTCCAGTATTGACACATATTTGGTTAAAATCAAGACTAATAAATCAAAAAAGTTACACAGGAATAGGTTGGCATATTCAAATGACAGGGCTTATCCCAAGTTAATTAGAAATAAACAGGTTGTAAATGCTGATGATTTACCTACACATTCAGATGGGGAAGAAATGGAATCTTTTTCCAATAACAACTTTGACAACTCTAATATTGAAGGCCAACGGCCTTTAAGGAGAAGTAATAGAAATAAGGAGAGACAAGGAAACAACAAGGGTGGGCATATTGTTCTACCTACTGCTAGTAATAATCCAGGCACTTCTAGAAACTCAAATCCTGACAACTCTTTTTTAGAGAACAGCAACAACAAATCTCGTCAGAGAGGGAACAGGAATTGGAAGCATTGAACTCGCCTGAAAAGGCGGTTATTAACGATTTACCCACTATTTTGTTAAATGCAAATGGTGATTTTAAGATCTATAATTTTTCTGCTCTCTCACTTGAGCCAGAGCTTGTTGAGCTTCTAGCATTAGGCAATACTTTTGTTCCATCTAGTAGATGTGATGTTGCTAGGGTTTTGTTAGATTTAAAATGTTATGTTAGGAAATTAAATCTAAAACTATTATTTAATGACATTACAGGCGGTGGCAATCTGAAATTAAAATTGCCTGGTGTATTTAATCCACCTTTACATGTGGCCTTAAAATGTTTGAATGTGCTTGTGAATTAGACATTAGGCACATGGATAAGGTCTCTAGTTTGAAGTCTAGTAATGTTTTTAACATCTCTAAAGAACAATTGTCAGCTCTAAATAAATTACGGTCTTCTGCTGTCAGGATTATAAAACCTGACAAAGGGGGTGGGTTGGCCATTTTTGAACAGACTGATTATGTGGAAAGAATGTATAAGGTCCTTGATTCCCCGGCTTATGAAGCCTCTTCCTTAAATGAAATGAACATTTGTTCAAGTAGAATAAGGGGTTATTTCAGGGACCTGTTCATAAGTGGTAGAATTGACATGGACACTTTTAAATATATTGACATTCTGAATTCTAAAACACCTGTCATGTTTGGGATACCCAAAGTCCACAAAAATCTGGCCAGCCCTCCAATGAGAGCATTAATAGATGGTAGGTCATCTATTTCTTACCCCTGCTCTAAGTATGTTGACTCTTTGCTTTCTAAGTATGTCAAACTCATCCCTAGCATCTGTAAAGATTCCTGGTCCTTTCTTTCTAACTTGAATGGTGTTATATTAGAAGAGACTACAAATTTTCTTACCATCGACGTAGTCGATCTATATACATCTATTCCCCACCAGGAAGCACTTGAATGGGTTGAACTCCTTCTAATTGAGTTGGATGCCCCCAAGAATGACATTAATAACATCACTGAGTTATTGGATATCATCCTGTCTTCAAACTTTTTCGTGTTTGATAACGAAATCTTCGTCCAGAAACAGGGTGTAGCTATGGGCTCACCCTGTGGTGTGGCTTTGGCCAATTTATTTATGGCCTATTGGGAAAGGCACTTTGTATTTAACAATAAAGTTTGGAATGACAGGTTGATTTATTATACACGCTTCCTAGATGACGTTTTTATATTATTTAAGGGTGACTCATCAATGGCACACTCCTTTGTTGAGTATTTGAATTCAACAACAACCTTTTTGAAATTCACTTACCGTTTTGATACTAATTCGACCGATTATCTTGATGTTAGCTTGTCAAGACTTCCAATGTCTGGCCAGCTTAAATCGGTCATTTTTAGAAAGGCTACATATGTGAACTCCTTTCTTCATTTTACTAGCTCTCACCCATTTAAACAAAAAAGAGCTATAGTAAAAGGCCAACTGGTGAGGGCGGCAAGAATGTGTAGTGAGGTGAGTAAATTCTTTTTGGAAGTAGCATGCCTGAAGGAGTTTTTCTTACACCGTGGCTACCCACTGTGTTTAGTGGACGATCTCATTAATGAAGTGTCCACTAAGAGAAGGGATGGTTTTTACAAACCCCTTCTTTCTGTGTCACCTATAGTGGAGGTGGATTCTGGGCATGTAGCCAGTGATATCTTACCCTTATCACAAGGCTGTGTTACAAACTCTGTCATAGTAAATCCACCACAGGAGCTCAATTGTAGTTTTGTTACGACATTTAATTTAAACTCTGATGCTATTTTGGATATTTTAACCAAGAATTGGTATTTTATTTCTACACATGCGTTGTTATCTGACAAATTAGGTGTCAAACCACGTATTGTCTACAGGAGAGGTAGGAACATGAAGGACTTACTACAATGCACTCCCTTGAGTGACTCCTTTAATAGGATTAAGGGGTCATTCCCTTGTGGCCTGTGTAATTGGTGTAATCTTATTAAGTCAGGCAGTTCATTTGACATCTCAGATAGAAAATACCTTATCAAGTATAGGATTTGTTGTGATACAAAATCTATAATTTACCTGGCTTTTTGTACATGCTGCCCTGCTTTCTACGTCGGTAAGACGGATAGAAAATTTAGGGAGCGCATTTACCAGCATTGCTATGCAATTAAAAACAACAAATGCGAAAATGCATTGGCTAAGCATGTTTTTAACAATCCTGGCCATGCATTTTTGTTCATGGGTATTGACCATGTGGCTCCTTCCATCAGGGGTGGCCCTACCTCTCTTTTACTTGAAATACGTGAGCTTTTATGGCAGTTAAATTTAGACTCTTTCAATACACCGGGGCTTAATGAAAGTTGTAATATAGCCCCAGTGTTAAAGTATAAATCATACTTGAGATGAGACCCAATATTTTAAAACTTTTCGGGTCTAATGTTTAACTATTTGGTTTTGTTTTTTCTGATTTATTGGGTACTGTTTAGTGCTCACAATTATATAATTGTTTATGTTATAAGCTATTTGGTGTACATTCAGTTCATACACACCCTTGATTTAGGGTGTGTTATTGTTGTACTTACACATACACTTGTACAGCTAGTTGCTTTTATCAAAACAACAGCATTATAGCCAAAGGAAGTCTGCGATGTTATCATCGCTGAGCTTGTGTGCACTTTTAAGATTATATTATCTTAATGTTTTATTTTGTTGTTTTATAAATACATATTTTCTACTGTTTTAGGGTTTGTTTGAGTGAATTTCATGGTGTCATTTCCTTAGACACCTATTTTTGAATTCATTATATATTCGTTTTAGAGTGCAATTCTTGTTTTAGACTGTTTTATATGCATACATTTGTTTGCACTTGTCTTGTTTGTATTTATATAGCATATACAAAAGATTCTTTGCATTTGCAAAGCACTTATATTCATCATCTGGATTGCCCTTTTAAGGTGTAATTGCACCAGCAATTGAGGTTTTTGAGCGGGCTTTTTAATTAAGTAATCTGTAATTCCTGTATAAAAGGAGTTCATTTCCTGTATGTTTTAAAATCCTCTGAAGAAGCTACACTGTGTTTGTGGCGAAAACGCTACTTTTATTTGTCTATTTAATAAAAACGCGTTAAGGAAAGAACTCTTGGGCTTGGTGTTCCTGTTGGTCTGGAGCTTTTTCGCTTGTTCGTTTTCTGGTTTCTGGCATTTTGTAGGTCTTTTTAAATAATCATTAAGAATTTGATTTAATTGAACAATTGACATGGTTTTGAGCGCCAAAACCAGTATATAAACTGGATTATATTTATTGTGTTTTACGTCTGATGAAGCGTTGTGTTTACTACGTGAAAGCGCTTACTTTTTCTTAAATAAAGACGTTTGTGGATTATTACAACAAGAGGCGAGTTTTCCTGTGGTGCTACCTTCTGTATTTTTTCTATATATGATATAAGAATAGCATTTGGTCTTGATTAATGTGCAAAATCAGCCTTTAAAGGAGGAAAACTGCAACACCAAGAAGACATCAGTTTGGGACAAGACTGTGATATAAAAGAACTTAAGCAAGAGGGAGTGTATAAATATTTGGGAATTGCTGAAGTATCAACAATAAAACATGAACCATTGTGAATAAAACTTAGTAAGGAATACTTTATAAAGCTTAAATTATTCCTGAAAACAGCATTGACATCTAGAAACAAAATCCAAGCCTTAAACAAATTTCCTGTTCCTGTCCTAATGTACAGTTTTGGGGTGACTGACTGGCCCCAAAACATGTTATTTCTCACAATGTAGAAACTCATCAGTGTGAGTCAATCAAGTTCCTATAGGCCTTCCTGTGCTTTCTGCATTTTCTGTCATGTCTGTTGCATTGGACTTGTGTTCTCTGGACTTAACTAAGTAGGTGAAAGACCATACCATTTGGAAATGTAACCTGATACCATCACACAGGTCCCTGCTTAAGCTTCTTGCTTGCTAGGACCACCTCTTTTGTGCACTGCTTTTCATGCTAGGCATTAGTTACTTTCCCCTAATCAGACTTATGTCTCCCAGCTCATGATTGCTTTGTGAAAAGGGAGCAGGCTGTCTCTTCAAGGTGCTAATGGCAGATAATTGCCCCACAACACACTCGTCATACTAGAGAGGAGAATCTCTGGGCCTGTTTTTAAGATAGGAAAGGAAATCAATATGGCGCCTGCTTCTATTAAGCTACAGGATGACTCTTCCTTCTCAGAAACTCTTGAGCATATGGAGTCACAGTCTATACTCTACATTCCCTCTTCTTTCTTTTCAGAAGGAATTGAAGAAGGTACTTGGGAAGATGGATTAGGAGAAGCTGGGTTTTCCAGTCCATGGAACCCTATTTGAAGCATGTTTTTTTTTGTTGCCTCGCAGCACATGTACACCTATTCTTCAACCCCCTAAAAAGCAGATGTGTTGTGGTTACTCCTAGCTGGGCAGTATGCCATGATCTGTAAGCACCTCAGGACATATTTATATTTTATCTCTTCAGCTCAGCATAGGCTTCAGACATAACACCTTATGGGGCTCCTATTGAGCAAGAAGTCAAAAGCTTTGATCAGGCTTGGTAAAAGAGTGTTTTTCTCTGTTACATTGTAACTAACAGTTTAAAATATCACAGATTCAGGTGTGTCTCATGGATCATACATGGAAAAATCGGAGAGAGAGTACATAGATTCCGGGTTCAAGTAGTCTGTAGAAAAAAAAAGTTATGGTCTTGTTCCACACTTCCCACTACAATTACAATTATATTGAATTTGTAAGTAGAGTGACAACCATCAGTTCAAGTCTGTACAGGCTGGCATGGCTTAAGATCTTGTCAAACTAGGATAAGCTTCACCAGGTTATTCTAGGTGCCTTTCATTCTGTTTAAGTCTTGATGGATATGGATGGTGTAGCTTCAGATGCTACAGTCTATAGATGCTCTGGGTATCTTTCTGATACAAGTCACAAAGGTTCTATCTAAATGAGTCTGCAAACAGCTGCAGTTCACTGCTTGTTTGCAGCGGTAGAGATCCATTGATTCCACTGGATCTTCTAGCTCATGTCTCGGATTGATTCCACTGGATCTTCCAGCTGATGTCTTGGAGGTTCTAGAAGCTATCAGGAAATCATCCATTAGGCAAACTTATTCTGCATCTGGAAGTGTTTTTTTTTTCATTGGAAAAGTATCCACCACTACTACAGTTAGCGAACTTGTAGATTTAATTGGTCTCTATAAGTCTCTTAGACACCAGATTGAATTGGGCCCAAGTTTTCCATAATAAATTTGTTTATTTCCTCCATCTGTCTCCATCATAAGCTAATATAAGCTCTGGTTCTGGCTCAACACAGTGTTGTCAAGCAGTTCCCGAAAGGGGATGCTCCATACCTGGTCTGTTTTAAATAACTCCACTCCTCCTTAGACTTGAATTCATAACTGACAGAGTTTTCCAAATGCTTTTTGAGCTAAACAGCTTAGTGAACTTGAAGATGGTGTCTTAAAAAATATTATTTTTGGTGGACATCATTCTTGTTGGTGGGTCTCTGCTCATATCCTATATGGTCTTTCTCAGTGACTGTGTTTCCTTAGGATGAGGCTTTGCTTTCAACCAAAAGTAGATTTGGAGCTATCTCTTTATCAATCCAATTGTCTAATTGCATGTGGGTGCAAGACATCAGGAAGCTCCCTTTGCCACTAGTAAAGAGAAAGGCAATAGCCAGATATATGCTTTCCAAATGAAATGACTATGTTTGTGTATTATGTCACTGGCTCGCCAGCCATCTGCTCGACAAGATGACCAAAGTTCCCTCCACTACTAGAATTGATTTTTCTTCCACTTAAATTGCTGCTTGCAGTACCTGTTTCAAAAATGTACTTACTGGGGACATCTGTTTTGTGGCAGATGAATTATGGATTATGGATGCATACATTCACCCAACATTATTAGCTGGAATTTTATTCCTTCAGTCAAACTTTCATTCGTTTCTCTGTATTCCAGGACTACCTCTTCTGAGTCTTCCTTGGTTATTCTGTCTCTGAGATTGTTACTGCTTGGAATTCTTCTCAACTGTCAGCCACTGCAGAGAACTCTTCACAGTAACCTTCTCCTATATTGATTCTAAACACTGGCAGTTCAAAGATGCCCTCATAACCTATCTGTCAGCAGCCCATTTCTCTGGCACAAAACTGAGCTTTATAATTCCTCAGTGTTGATCAGCGAAGTGCTTAAAAACAAGGTTAAATATCATCTCCAGCACCTTTGCTTTTTTACTAAACAGGAGATTGACTAGTAGTAGGATCAGAACAAAATATAAGGAATTGAATATTTACACATCTGTTGATGTTTTAACTTTTCAGATAGTATAATAAAATAGAGTAAAATAGTAAAATAATATGTTGACAGTGTTTAGATTATATGGCTGATTCACAGGTTATTAAAATAATAACCATCTTTATTTATATCTCACACAAAAATAGTTCTTTGCCTATTATTAAGATATATACACCATGAAAAGTAATATTAGGATAATGTGATCAGTTAGGCAAAATACTGGTTATGGGAAATAAAAAGACTATCAGTTAAATAATATAGACACACAGGAAATGGTCAATGAGTTATCCTCACTTAACATTTTATTATTGAAATAATCTGTTAATCCACTATATATGACTAAATATCTGTAACATTCTCACCAGTGTCTGTGCCATCATCCTGTAACTAGCTGGCATTCCCTCCAACAATGAAGATATATCCATTTTGGAGATCATCTGTCCAGGGCCACCCTGCTGTGGCCCCTGATGTGTCCCCATTCCTGGCATCTGAGCAGAAAGAACTAAAAAAAAGAACACAATTTTTGTTTAGAACATGTTCACTGTGCATTCTCTACTAATATTAGGATACAAAAAGAATGTGGAATTTAATGGCAAAAATGTCATGTTCCTCTATCCATATGGTATTCCTCATGATATCATAATAACTTATAAATTATTTAAGTACTTGGGAGTTACAATAAACAGTATTTTTAGCTTACTCATTCATGTGAACTGCAAATTATCAGTAAACGTTTGCATACTATCATCTCTCATCAAAATTAAGTTTCAATTACACTATCTAAGAGTCTTGTACAACTCTTGATTGAATATAGAATAGGTTTTTGTGGTTATTCATTTAAATCTATCCAGAGGCATTCGATGACTTCAAATCAAGTGTGTGGGGTTGCAGGAAGCAACTGATTGGCTAGGGCTAATTGAAAGGGATGGGGCTATACTATGACAGATAAATAATGTAATCAAACAAGAGATACAGTCATTTGCTTTCATTCACGGAGTGCTTCGGTACCCACTCGTTATGGCCACTTTATTGACTACATATGGGCTCCCTATACCTCCCCAGTACCCGCCCTTATATTTCGCCCTCATACTGGATCCTCAACATCCAGATAGATTACTTCTTTCTTGTTTGTTCAGACTTTGTCTTATGGTTTAGCTTTTCTCCTATTCTTTTGCTTAAGTATACTTACAAATGTGTTCAAATAAACAGCATGCTTCTTCTGAAGCCTCATGTATAAAACTCAAATGTTTGCAGTTATTTAGGTGACTGCAGTACTCATTGGTTTGCCAGAAAAAATACAAACTTTGCAAAGAGCAGACCAAAGTATGAGGCAAATAAACAGGGACATTCTGCAACATCAAGGAGAGTTAAGAGCATCTGTGCCCCCCAAAACATACACAGACACTCAGATATCATGATCAATCACAGCCACTCTTAAATGATTGTGACTGTACAACTCAGATGTTTGATTCCAACCAAGTGAGTGAATAAATATGTAAATAACTGACACACAGGAATTTATATTCTCCTGTCACTACTGTCGGAATCTAGAGTGCAACCCATTGCAACTCCCTAAATACTTCTCAACATCTTACCAGGGAGAAAGTTAAAACAACAATGGTGGCATGCCTTTTTCTGAAGGCTATTAAGTCTGAAACTCAAATATCTGTCATTATTTGGTGGCTGTAATAGCTACTGATTTGACAGAAAACCACAAATATTACATGAAACAGACCAACATCTGATGAAAATTGAGGACATTTGCTACCACCATAAGCAAACGTGTACACACACACACACACACACACACACACACACACACACACACACACACACACACACACACACACACACACACACACACACACACACACACACACCTCGCTCAGACTCTGCCATACATTACTGAGAGGTAAAGGTTAGTTTGTTTTTGCTTTCTTGTATTTTGTATTGCTTCATTGCCTTGTTCTATTTTCTATATTGTGGCTTATTCTCTTTACATTGTGTTTGACTAGTATAGTACTTTTAGCTGCATATTTAAACCAGGAAAGAGATCACCAGAAGCAAAACAGTAGTACCAATCTCATGATATGAAGCAGGCCACAGGCAATTTGGTGATCAACTGTCTTGTCTCAGATGATGCAAGGGTCTGTAGCCTTGAAGTGCAACCGGACAAATCAGAAAGGTCCAACACAGACGAACTCTCACAGCCTAATCAGAAACAGTTAGGAATCAATGCACTCTGCTCCTTCTCTCGCCTGGTGAGAGAAGAAGCAGAGGAGCATTGTATCCCAGCTTGAAGCTGTGTTGAGACAAGCACTGGTAGTAGAAGGGCAGCAGCCAATCAGATGAATCCCATCTTTTCATCATTCTTGACAAAGCTAATTCTTTCTTTTCAGTAAGTACTGTGTAACCTAACTTCAGAATATCTCCCTAAATACTTCATCAATAAATCATTAGGGTCTACTTATGAGTTTCCCCCCCAAGTGTTCGGCAGTACCTTGTACAGATGCAGACACCCTGAGTTAACATTTTTCCTGTAAAAGTACCCTTGAAATTTTACCAATACTAGTAGGGCAACCAGTTTGCAGTGACAAGCACTGCCCCCAGAATTGCAAACCAGACACTCCTGGCATTACTTTATAGTCTCAATGCAACCATCTAATCAACAGAAAGTGCCTATTGCCATGGATATGAACTTTCCCACTATCTCTGTTACTAGCTTGACAGACATGGCCATCCTGAGGCAGCATACAAATCGCCACATGTTTACTCACAACAACTTAATTCTGAAACAAACTGATATGGTACATGGGAGATGCCTTTACACAGTGTCACTGTTGGCAAAGCTCTGACATAAAAGCACTCACAATGTCAATCAGGTTGTCAGTAGTACACAAGCTGCACCCATCACACAGAGTTCAAAGCAGACACATAGACCCACTATGTTTAGGCACTTAAATGCAACCTTCCTAAACCCCAAAGACCACCTAGGCAAAGTACACTCTTTCAAATCAACCCCCACACCAACACTTACAACCATATCTCATGGAGCCTCTCCTTCTAATCACATAAGGCAAGCCACCACGCAATCCATCATTCTGGTCAATGGAGACTCTGTTGTGAGACACACTGATATCCCTCTCACCATATCCCAGAGACTACCCTTTTTCTGGGACAGGCTTCCCATCCATGTGAAGCAGAGTTCCTCCCTAACCCAATTCAAGGCTAACTTGGACAATTGCATAGGGACAGGAAAGTCATCCTTGGTTTGCCACCTATGTCTCTAATAAACACAAGTCAGCCTGCAAATGGTTCATTTCCAAGGGCTCTGCTTGTAAATATTTCATCTTTCAAGCCCCTCCTTATACTATATCAAGGGTACCAGAACTTGTCAGAGATTTGGGATTCCTGGCTAGGCTTAAAAAGGCTGTTATGGTTGTTAGCCTAGTACACACCTATGAAACTATGAACTACATTGCAAATCAGGTATACTGTAATGATGACCTCAGAAAAAAGCTTAATCATGGCATGTATATAGCTAGTGGGGTTTGACTTTACTGTCTTGAAGACACCAGTAAAGACTTAAGTAAAAATAAAAAGTCATGGATATTCAGAAGCTGCGTTGGTGAAATACTGGTATGTCCTTAAGGGGTCAGGCCTCCTTTGTTGTATCTTTCTTGTAATTTTTACTAAATGGCTTGTCTGTGTGACCTTTTTTATACTTTGGTATATATATATATATATATATATATATATATATATATATATATATATATAAATAATACACACACACACACACACACACACATACACACATATGTATATACATAACCATATACATATATCTATATATACACATTCACATACATACAAACTATCCCTTGCAAAATACAGCTTCATCTGGAAGCAGGATGTAAAGCAAGTGCTAGCAGTTTGTTGTTCTAGCTGAATTCCAGTTTAGTAATTCTTTTTTTTTATAAGTTTTATAGACAATGAGCAAGACCGATCAGTATTTTGAAGACCTTGCATTTAATGAAACACACAAAGTAATAAGGCGCCTTTATGACTGCTCATGAGGTCCTGAATTGTCTTTACATTGTAACAGTGTGACACACATACATGCCAACACAGACTGAAAATTCTCTGCCTCCTGATGTCACAGTCAAATGAGAACAATGGAGCATACTATATCAGCTAACAACCATCACTGTACTGAAGAAAACTTGGATCTGTTATATTTAAGTGTCAGAGTGTTGCCACCTTTTAGCAAATTACACTCTGAAGTATGTGACATGCACCCTCCAGAGTGTTCTTCCTCAGGCCCCCAATTTACAATGTCAGTTTCACAAATTACAGAAAGATTTGCTCACATTCCACTGTGCAGTACCTCGTGCAGTTTATGACATGTTGTGAAACTGAACTAGCATTCATTCCTTTTGCCTGTGCAAATAGCTCCATTATTTCCTGGCCCAATAGCCTTAATAACATACATAAAAAGGAAAAGTATGTGTTTTAGAAGAAAATGTTGAAAAAGTCTGAATGTGGGCCTCCAACAGAAAATGCAACTGCATTCTCCCCACCTAGTCCTATAATTCTCTCTCCACCTCTAAACCCCTCTCAAGCTATGATTACTAGCCTCTCTAGCTATAATCTATAGGCTACCACACACATGTACATATTGTAAATATCAAATTTGTACCATGTGCCTAAGAATTTACACCTGCTCTCTAACATGAAATGTAACTGTAAATTGTTCATTAATAATATTGTGTCTGTATCTAAAGGTAACATGTACCTAAGAAATTACACCTGCTCTCTAGCATGAAACATAATTGTAAATTGTTCTTCTTTTCTATATTATATCTGTATCTAAACTTTATAACATGGAGCTTTTCTCCCTGGGCCTCCACTGAAAACAGGCTCCCTGAGCCCAGTGGACATCCCCGGTCATCAAACTGGAAATAAATAAATAGGTCCTACATCTTGAACTGTGCCATTGTCATTCTGGGGTATAATTTGATAACTGGTATGTGAAACTATATTCTGGGAATGAAGTATGTAATAAAAGCACCACATTTCATGTCTGGATGGTGTTCACTACTGAAATGCAGATGCAGCTGATGACAAGTCATTCATTTGTACTTCAGCAAGAAGGTTTTGGCACCTGATTGTAACAACCTGGAGTGACTAACACATAAGGATTAGTCACCTGCTAGTTCCATTCTATGAACTTTTGCAGGGTGGACAATACACAATTAATTTCATTTGGAATATGCAGCCATAGCTGCTGTATCATTTAGTGAGTGACAAAAATAAAAAGGAAATGTTATACTGCACTAATGTTTGCATTCTTGTTTTTCTGTGCTAGCAGCCTCTTCCCAATACATTTTTGCATGATACTGGATAAGGGTCATTATAGTGCAGCTGTTTATCACTAATGCATTCAGTGCATTCATTAATGGCAGTGTGCAGGACAACCTTAACATGTGAACTGTAGTGTACCTGTATTACAGCTTTGTAGGGTTGCCACATGATAACCCTAAGGTGAAAGCAAATGTGCAGTTCTCCTCGTGAAACAATGGAATCTTTCCCAGTTAGGGGTTGCCACAGCGGAACGCCAGTCCACTAATAATTGGCAGTTGATTTTTACGGTGCCGAGGTGCCAACCCAATGCCCAACCTTCAACGAAGGCACGCCCATTCAAGCATGTCTTTTGAACGCCACTCGACCGTGGGGAGGACATGCAGACTCCACACAGAAGGAGCTCCAGCCAAGAATCGAATGGGAGAACCTCTTGCAGTGAAGCGACAACGCTACCCCTGCACCACCGTGGCAACGCTACCACTGCGGCTTGAAGTACAGAAGCAGTAGTACATTGAAAAAGTGTTAGCAGTTCATCTTTATTTCAGATAATTGTGGAAGCTTCTTTGAGTGCAAAAATGTAGTCAGTTTGACAGAGTTCATTATCATAGGTGCATAAGACTCTGAGATGATCATATTATTAAAGCAGGTGGAGTGTTCACAGCCTGCATTTGGATTGTGAGGGCATTCAAGACTGCAGCTTTTGAATTTTACTACAAACAAATGTTTACATGGCAACACAAACTGAAAGCTTCTTTGCCTTCAAATCAGCAAACCCAAAAAACATAATTCAGAATGCGCGTGTTCAACAGTTTTTAAATTTGTATCCAAAGAATTACCCTGAACACAACTGACATTTACTGATCTTCCATTGCAGAAATGATACTTTTTTGTTTTCATGCCAAATCTTACTTTATGTATAATTATTATAAATTATCCTCATTATTCTCATTGCTGATGGTCTCATGATAAATGCTCACCAAATGTGGTTTATAGGCTATTATACTAGGGATCAAATTGTTTAGCCAAAACAGTGATTATGTGTCGGTGGAATAAAGTTTGTTACAATCATTCTGGAATGGGACTTTGCTGCTGAAACAAACATCATAGTTAGAATGGATCATTTAATAAACTAATACTGCTCATACAGTAGATTGGTTAATGAATCAGAAAGCGTCAGCACTCTTAATAAAACCTTTCCTGCTAGCAATCAACCTTAGCTCCTTACTGTTAAGAACAATTCCTATCAAAGCCCTCCTTACATGTACTATTGCTACCCATATCCCTCAACTCCGCTTAATTTTGTCTCATATTTTTGCATTGCCCCTCATAAACTGTTTGAATTTTCTGATAAATCACTGACGGTTACAGTTAGTCAATAATGCCAGACATTAGAGTTTCGTATTTTTTGTTGTTCTGGCAATGCATGCTGTTATAGAACCTGTTATTCTATTGAATTTTTAGATTAGTTACAGTAATGTCTAAAAAAAGTTTGAGTAATGCAACAGAATTCACTGCAGAATACTTTGTAAAACAAAATAATTATTGCATGTTAGGAAGATACCACTAAGCATCATTTGATATACAGCTGTTGCATTATTTGAACAAAATAAGAAAGAGATATTTATTAAACTGGGATTCTGAATGCCATACTTCTGTTGTCAGTTTGTCTATTATAGTGGCATATATAAGTGACAAATGGTGTTGTTTTGGGAGGGCCAAGTCTTTTAACAATGTTGTAAGAGTTTAGAGTAATGAGTAAAATAAAATGTTAAATGAAATGCAAGAATTATTTTTCAAAGTATATTGATATGCAAAATAAATGGAAACCAGAAGAGAAAGGAATGAAAATAATAAAGCTAATTTCTTAGCCAAGGCTTTGATGGCAATAGTTAAAAATGGGAAGTGGGTTGTGCAGTATTTGCCTACTTGTATATTTGTTGGATCGTTCCGACCCCTGCCTGTAGACTAAATCCAGCAGCTGTCGGTAAATAAAAACATCCACACATAGAATACTCAGCACATCAAAGTTTATTGTATTCTTTATTGGAAAGGCCACTTGGTGGTGCAGTGGTTGGGTGGTGCAGTGGTGTGCATTGCCTCACAGCAAGGATCTCTCTCGTTCGGTGCTCGGCTGGGGTGCCTTCTGTGTCATGTCCTCCCTGTGGGGTTTTCTCCTCCGTGGGTGCTCGGGTGCTCACTCCCCAAAGAACATTATGCTGCAGGTGGATTGTGGATTCTAAATTGGCCCTAGGTGTGTGTGTGTGTGCCTTCTGTGAAGGTCAAAGGCGGGCTGGCAACTCGACACACAAAAAACCACTGCCCAATCAATTGGGACAAGGTGATCCGCTGTGCTGACCTTCCTAACCGAAAAAGAAGAAGAAGAAGAAGAATTGGAAAGGCCACTCGTGAAAATATATAGATTATTATAGACTGGTTTTGTTTACAATGACCTTCTGTAGTATATAATACATCTGGCCAATTGCTTGTTTGCTGTTTGGAGACAAAGATAACGGGCTTTGTTTCACTGGTTATGCAGAAAATGTGGACTCTGGTTCTGTTTCCTATGACATGATTTCTATTAATAAGGCTTAATGCATTCCATCCAGTTGTGTTTTCAAGAAGCCTTATACCTCCTGTGCAGCATTTGAGATATTTAAAATCTTGTATCTCACCTGATATGGTACCCCATGACTTATAGGTTCTTTAGCCAGAGGAATATTTAAATGACTATTTTTAAACAAATTGTGTTTGGGTTAACATACATCATATATATATATATATATATATATATATATATATATATATATATATATATATATATATATTGATATCTATACCTGTTAAGTATTATGAATACTGTGTCTCTGATTTAAACAAACTGGTTCAAGATTGTTGAAGCAAGATACAACAATATGAAAATCTTTATGATAAATCCTAAAAGCCATGAATAAACTTGAGACTAAACTGCAAGCTATGATAATAAAAATATATCCAAGGTAAAGAGGTACAGGGAGTTTAATTGGTTCAAATATAAATTCTCATTACAGTTTACTCAATTTACTAAAAACAATGAACAATCTCACATTTGCAAAAAGCAAATATAATGGTCAACTGCTTTTGATTCTTCATTATCAGGTATAGGGGCAATACCAATGATCCATTTTTCGTTATAGGTACAGGCTTTGATAAAGAGGACAACATACACTCTGCTAAGCATTCATTTGTTAGTTCTCAGACTTTGTTTCATGAAGAAAGGATACCTTTGGAACCAGAAAGGACAGTAGGAAGCACAGACACAAAAAGATGTGTTTTTGCCTTGGATGTACTAATGCCAAAGAAATAGTACACAATGAAGACAACACTAATTTAGTTATTAGTATTTCATCACATTTTTGCCTAAAGATTGAATGTTTATATTAAATAATCTCTATTAAATAAAGGGTTGAATCTTATACCTACTTGCATTACATACTTAAATTCAACTTATGTTAGACCTTCTAGTTGAAGGATAGAAACAATCAGGAAGAGCTTTTGGTACCTAATACTGTTAGCAACAGTAAATTTTATTAATCATCTTTTAAGCCTCCTTACTATCTCCACAGTAGTACCATTTGAGAATGTAATCCTATATGATTTGCATAGCAACTCTAATTGTTTCAGGAGGTACTATCACAATCTATCTAAGAATGAACAGGTCGCTTAAAGAATTATTTAAAAAAATGGAGTCTGCCATGTGGATAAAGGTGGTGGCATTGTGGTTTGGGAACATTGGACTAATGATTTTAAAGTTCATACTCAGCGGATTAATTTGGACTTTTATGTTCCTTTATGATATGACACTACTTTACATTTAGGGATGTTACTTATCCCTTTTTGTGGGAATTTGTTGAAAAAGGGGTTATTGAAAAAGGGGTTATACCTGACTTTAAATGTGGAAAGCTTTTTGTTAAAGACCTCATGGTACACAAGTAATCACCCCCCCACACACACACACACACACACAAATGTTCTGTTGTATTTGGGTGTGGCTCTGTTACTCAGCTTTTATATGAATTTCTGTAAGTTTCCTTGCAGCACTTGTTGAGTCTTAGAGCATGTATAAAAGATATTACCTAATTTCTCCAGCTTATGGCTAATATAGACCATACCTGGTACATGTGTACACATGACATGACCTCTCTTTATACTAGTATTTCCAATACAGCTTACTTGGCAGCATTAGAGTACCGCTTGGAATTTTCATAGTGAACAACTTCCTGTTATGTCTATGGATGGCTTTGCAGAAATAATGTTTTTACTTTGGTAGTGAGTGTTATCTTTAATTGCAGGCCATCACAATGGATGCTTGATTTGCAACTATATATGCTGATCCCCTTTTTTGGTTAGCAATGACATATAGCATGGTTATTTGGATGACTACTTGTTGGTTTGGAAAGGAGATCAACTGAAGCTCAAACTACTCTTGGATTATTTGAATGCAAATAAATTTGGTATTCATTTTTCCTTAAAATGAGTTATATTGGTTTTCTTAATGCTTATATGACTAGAGCTCTGGATAGTTCCACTGTTACTAATTTATACAGGAAACTTTTTTTCACACTACTTGTTTGCCATCATCAGTCATCTTAAACATGTTATTAGAAACAACCACAGGACACAGGTAACCAATAATAAAAAACAATAATGAACAATACTGATCGACTAAACTGGAACTTTTAATGCACACAAAAAATACTGAGCTAAAGAAATGTCTTAGTGATGTAGCTGTGAGTACGTATTTTAGAGGAAGGAACATTAAGGAGATACTAGAATCAGGGTCCAGGAAAATTACTTTGGGCCACAGCCGCATGCAAAAATGTGGCTCATGTAAATGGTGCAGATTTATTCATGAAGGGCCTTATAACGTTGTCCACAATTATATGACTATTCCCTGTCCTGGCAAAGTAAATTGTAATGCAACTCATTTAGTTAATTTGACTTTGTGCAATTCCTGTAATGCATTCTACATGGGTAAAACTAAGAGGAATAAGAGATAGGATTAGAGAACATATCTATGATATTAAAAAAAAAAAGTGAAAACCACTAATGTGTTATAAACTTTGCTTAGAATTTAGTAAATTCATAATTTTTGTACTTGGCCAGGTAGTTGTGACCCCCTTTTGTGGAGACTCTGGAATTCAATTAGAATGTAAAGAACTACATTGGCAGTAAAGGCTTAATGCCTCATGTGTCCCTGGGATTAATGAAACAATCTCTATTTCCAGTAACTTGAAAGATAGAGCTGGTATTATTTAATGCCACCGTGCATCCTCATGGCCATATTTAGTTATATAATTTATTTATTTATATATACATTCATTCTTATTTTTATTTATGCATTTGCTTCTGTATTTTTATAGCACTTTATCTGTTGTTTAATTTTGGTATTGGTCTGTCTGCATTGTCTAGAATTAGTTAGCTTTACACACATCTATGCATTGTACTGTTACGGTAGGTTTCTTTAGCATGTTTTTATTTGCTAGATAGGGCTCTTTAATTCACATTCATTTTGAGGATGTATTAAATGATTTTATTTCATGATTGGTTCACTATTTGTATATGTGTTTTTTAACATGGGTGGTTTCTCCATTTTTGTTATTCTGAAGAAGTCTTTTAAACAAAAGTGCTCAGTATTTTTTGTATGCATTAAAAGACCTGATTTAGTGGATCTGGGGTATTCATTAGTTTTTATGTTATTAAAAATATGCCTAAATCTCAAATCTTACATCAGAATTAGTAGTTCTGATGATGACTGTGAGATGCTTTCCATGGATTCCATTTGATGCATCACTTTTCACCACTGGGGTTAAACTGCCACGTGATGAACTTTTGTAATATTGATCATTCGGGTTATGAAAGAACTGTTTGGGGACCCCTGTTCATCACCACATATAACTATATTTTTTTCAAGATATATCAGGTTATAGGTCAGCTCAGCATTACTTGATTCTGATAAAGGACAGTTAATTAGATAATATTTTGCCTGGCAACTGCTACTATACTTTCCATAAAAGGCAGACTATTTCACATTTTTTTTAGTCAGCACAAATGGTTTAGTTCTTATGTGCTCATTTGATCTTTCTTGGGATCTAGACCCATGGGCTCACAGCCATGTGGTAATTGCAAACATTCCAAATTCATCTGTAAAACTAAACATGTTTCTACTTACTAACTAACAAGGGTTTTTTTTCAAATCTAATTTGCAGGCATTGTTAGATATTACTGACCAAAAAGGCATGTCATTTTTAAATTAATACTTATAAAGTTTCATAGTAATATTTTTTATGTTGGCCTTCTCTTTTTAATGTGTTTATTTGCATTATATAATTGCCATTTTAATACAGATAAACCTTTTGACATAGGATAGCTATTTAATGCAAACATATTTGATTTGTTGCAGTCTATTCATTTGAGTAGATACAGTTCAGTTATTTATTTGTTATGTATTCTAGTTATTTAATAATGTAAGTTTCTTCCTTGCCACCAAAGTTGTTTACTTCATTATAGCTTATGTATTGCATTCTAGTCTTTTTAATATTGTAAGGGTTCATCCTTGTCACAAAGGATTTTCCCTATTTTGTGATATGCTATATATTATAATACATTTACTCAATATGTATTGATCTTTTCAAGCCACTTGAGTTTATTTCTTGATTTATTTTATTTATTTTTTATTTTATTTTTATTTTACATTTGTTGATATTTTTTACTACTGACATTTTTGTATTCTCATGACAGTGTTTTGCTAGTTCAGTTTTTAGTTTCAGTCCTCAGGTGCTTCCATTTTGGAATTTGGAATGTGTGAATGTTTTACTGTATGTGAAAAGTGTGTATGTGTATGTCTGTGTGAGTGTATGAGGGTCTTGTATAGCAGCACAGCTAGGCAAAGGGCATTCTGTAAGGTAATATGTGAGGTTGTGGTTAGGGACAATGACAGGGTTAGGGTTAAGCATATATGACTAAGAAAGTACACGGTGAGAACCTAGATACGATGTTCCAGCAATTTTCAGATGCTGGATGAAACACATTTCCCAAAAAAGGTTTGTGTAAGAACTTACAAACATGAACTTCTTCACACTCATGTCAGAAAAATAGACTTTTACAATGATTGAGAATAAATGTATGTATATAATATGTTATAATATGATTACAATAGTCAGCTAGGGATGGCATTTCCATTGAGCCTCTTCTAATTTATTTGAAAGTACAGATCAAGAGCCTAATCATAGTCACTAGCGGCTCTTTTTAGGTCCACAAAACAATTAGTTGGAATAAGTCGCAGTCAAGAAATACTTGGAGAAATTGGGAGTCAGTGAATCAAAGCCTACATGATTAAATCAAAATATGCTAGGCATCCTGGAGATTTGTGATGCTGCAGTGTCTATTATCTTGGAAAACAACAAAGCTATGTAAATACATGTTTTAACACCTCACACTGTAAATATCCTCAAAGAAAATGGCTAATGCAGAGCTCTAGTCTGATAAAATAAGTTGCACAGGAGAGACCAGGGGGGTAAGTAGGTTCCAATGAAGTTTGTAATATTGTTGAATGAAAGTCCTGAGTCTTTTTTTATTAAATGAGATTTTGAAGTACATACCATGTGGTAATTTTTTTTTCTGTTTTTAAATTATTCATTTTCATACCAGTTTTGGAGAATTATTTGGTTATTTGTTTAAACATGAGAATTGGGTGAGAACAAGAAAATGAGAAATCCTCAAAGATGTTGATGTCTTAACTATAGTCAAAATGGGGAAACGGGAACTTAACTGCCTCAGACCTAAATAAATCAGTACAAACCCATTGCCAAAGTACTCACCCATGTCGAAAATGAAATGAAAAATAAAAAAATTATAATTAAACATGAGGAAAAGGCTCCCCCAGACTTCTTACACTTTACCCAGCTTCCCAGCTTCTTTAGCTTTCTCATTATGCACTAGTTAGTCTGCTGAGTAAAGGGGAGTGATTATGTGCTGCACCATACATCCCCCAGATGACTAGAGATACTCCTCAAACTCAACCAACAATAAAAGGGGAATAAGAATGCATTGTGGAGGAAAGGGGGGAAGCTACACTTGATGGCAAAGGGTTTAGGATTACATTAATGAGTTCAAACCTCTGGATACACTAAAGTGGGGCCCTAGGACTGTTAAAGAATTAAACTGAGGAGGGCAAGATAAATTGCAAATTTAAGAGAAACTTCTAGAAACAGAGGGGCAATGTGCCCAATCCACTTATACCTAATCTCACCACAAATCTGTAGAAGGGCATATATTATGTATACCTCCTATCCCTTGGACAGACTGTCAAATGATAATAATAATAATAAGACTGTTACAAGAAAATAAGTAAAAACTTCTATAACCAAATAGCATAGCTGCCTTTACTATGGGCTTAACCCTGAATATATCAGCCATTCTCTTGTTTCAGATAAACCAGTACCCTACCTTCTTAGCGCAGTGAGACTAAAGCTGAGAGGAGCTTGGAGAAGGAACTGCAAGTAAAACAGGACTCGCTAACCAGTTATTCAAAAAAAAAATGCCCAAAGCATGCTCAACTAATGGAAATCTAGAAAGTAAGTGCTGATGGTTCACCCTTGGTATTTTCAGTATTATGGTAAAGAAACATAACCCTAGAAATGTTTTTTAATAATGTACAAAGCATCGAGCATCACAGACATAGTTCTCAATTCCTTTGCTCAAGATTCAGTGACATATCAAAAAATAATGGGGAACAAAGGCTCAAAATCAGGGATAATTTTTAAATATTACCTAAAAAGTTAATTATTCAAAAGGTTTTGCATTAGCATGCATATTCTGAACAGTAAGAAAGTCTACCATTAGGTTTTATTGACTGACTGTATTCCTTAGTCATTTACTAGAAAGCTAAATATTTTTTGAGGGACATGGAAAAATATGAGGTATAATCAGGGATGTTATACAAAGTCAAGCTGTGAGCCAAAGGTGTAGGCTTGGGTAATCAAACCTAAAACACCCATACCTAAAGAAAGAGTATGGTTTCCTTAACAGCAAAAACAAGATTAAAAGGGTGTGCACACCAAAGAGATCTTAGACGAGAAAAGAGCCAAAAGTCAAAGATGTTGCCAGAAATTCAGTACCTAAGGGAGAATGAAGACCAAACAAAAAACAAAGTCAAGCTGAGAGAAAACCAAGCAACCTTAAGAAGAGAAGGGGACATAATGAATAAATCATGATAACCATGTTTCTCCATAACTTAAAACACTGTTTAGAGTAAATAACACAACTAGGAGTATCCATCCATCTGGAATCACAAAAGGAAGATTGGTGAAGTTCAATGCCACCCCAAAGAGTTTGAGCCAGAATCTAACTCCTTCATACTGTTACGTCTTGCATCATGTGATAGCATTCTTTAAATGGAAATGTTTTGTCTTTAAAACTGTAAAGAAAGACAGCAAGAAATAAGGAAACTGAGCAATACTCGGAGTCCGAATCAGATATCTGTGGAGAAGCCCTTGAATGTGTCCCTTCATCTTCCTGTCCCGATTCAGAATCTGGACTCTCTTCAGGAAAAGAGGTATCCCTATTTCTATATGAGAAACTATTTTATAAGAAGGATCAGTTGCCTAAATTATAACCAGAACCAGTAAACTCCTGTCTAAGGAAATTTGAGGAGGAGTAGATACATGCTTAGTTTTCTATTTCTTTTTGACAGGAAAAATGGGACCAACCGTGTTATCAATGGCAACAGCTGCACAGGGATGGGCACAACATTCTCACAAAACAGGGAAGTCTTCCCTGTTTCATCTCCTAGGACTGACAGGAGTGGCTCTCTCTTGCCCACTGAGGGGACCCGCACAGTTCATAGTGGCTGCTGTTGTAAATCAGAGGGATCCAGGGTAAAAGATGAGTGGTCTGAGGTACTACTAGTGGCCACAGCAGTGTCAATCACCCTGTGGCTGAGGCAAATTGCAAGCCTTCTGTCGTGGCAAATACTGTTTGCTTAACTTTTTCTTTTTGTTGCTGGGAAAGGGGCCAATGTTTTTTTGCTTGGTCAAGCTGAAAATGGAGCTTCTTTCTCGGGGAAAACAAGCAGCAAAAGCCGGTAAAATTTAAGTCTTTACAAATCCCTTTTCTCACACAGTAAAAAGTACTTTAAAAGACTTTGTCAGCCCAAAGAAGTAAAAGAAACATAATTTATCCACAGAAGAAATATTTTTAAATACTTTAAACAACCTAAACTGAATGGAAAAAAGAGCACTCACATTTAAAAGTACAATGCAGTCTTGTTATAGTTCGTTAGAAAACAAATTCCTACAAAAATACTGAATTTAATACACGTCAGGGTGCTGGCTTTAATGACATCAGTAGTCACCTGGACAAATTTGATTGTAAACCCCTAAAAATAAGGAAATTACAAGTGGATAATCTATATTTTATTGAATGTATTCCAAACAGCTGAGTCCTGAAAGGACTGCACTTGTGGAGTTACCCAACAGGATTGGAGAAGGACTCATCTGTACATAAGGAGTTGTTAAATATGTTCAACCATCAAGGGTACAAATATATGAACCTTTTGGTCAAACATAACAACAGCACCATTGAGAGACTAATGAGTAAGACCAGAAATTTAGACAAGCAAATCACTAGTGACCTTGACTACCCAAGATTTCTATACGATTATGCTAGAATTTTTACTGCCATTGATGTAAGAGTAGGGCAGATGAAAAAACAAAAAATTAAGAAACTGGAAAGGGACCACAATGAATATTTAAACAGTACAGCGTATCCAGTCCCACCCCCTTCACAGACATGAGGAAAGAGGAATTTTTACCATTCATCATACCCGAATCAGTATAACCAACCCCCTGGTGGATACAACATAATAGCATTTAATGGACAAACTGACCCACTGAATAGGGACCAGAGGGAATCCACCTTTTCTAACAACCCATCGGATTTTCCACCTTTGAGGAGATCTGATAGAATAAAATAGAAAAACAAGGGGGAGCAACAATGGCAGAGAAACAGTCCACCACCCCACAAACAGAACCAATGAAGGAGGTCAAACTGGACACACTCTGGAGTCCTGATCCAATTCAAATGGTAGAAACCGACAACTCTGCAATTTCCTATGGACACAATATTGTTCATCACAATGATGATGGGGGTTGTGGTCCTCCTTGCAATATGGTCATTAATACCACCAAGGACTTTAAGATCTATACCTTTACTCATTTTTTATTGATGGTAAATTAGCAGACTTACTTTTAAAAGGTATTGACATTTGTTCCTGCTAAAAAAGCCTACATAGCTAACGTACTAATTGATTTAAAACATTTTGCTCATAAATTGAATTTTAATATCATGTTCAATGAAATGCAGCCTGCAATGGGCAGCTTGCACATTTCTAGAACATTTAGTCCTCCCCTACACCCAGGTATCTAGTTATACGAGAGAATGTGTGAGTTGGACCTGAGGAATATTGTAGGTAAATTAAGTCTAGCAACAAATAGAACTTGACTAGGGAAGAATCCCAGAAATTGGATGAATTTATAAAAC
Source organism: Protopterus annectens (assembly GCF_019279795.1). Lineage (NCBI taxonomy): Eukaryota > Metazoa > Chordata > Ceratodontiformes > Protopteridae > Protopterus > Protopterus annectens. The sequence continues at coordinate 423,141,835 of NC_056741.1, forward strand.
AGGGTTGCAGAATAATGAGATCAGATAAAGGGAGGGTGGGGGTTAGTAGTTATGGAAAAACAGGAATATAATGCTAGAATGATAAAAGTATTGACCAAAGACACCTAGAAGTAGCTCATAGGTTCATAGGTTAGTACTAAGCTAACTGCCCTTGTGAGCCATTTTAAGCCTAGCCAATTATCCCTTGGGAGACTCAAACCCTGCACCTTGTGTTTGTAAGGCAAACACCCTAACCATTAGGCCACCCTCCCAACTAGCTCTCCTTGAATGAAATGAACCAAGCCTACAGAAGGATTAGGGGGCTAATTAATGACATTTTCAGAGAAGGGAGGAGCAGTATAGATGAACTGAACTACTTAAACATGATTACGCCAGTTACACCCACTTTGTTTGGTATCCCAAAAATACACAAGGGGATCCAAAACCCTCCTATGCACCCTATAATAGACAGAGGGGCTCCATCACTAATGCCTGCAGAAAATATCATGATTCTAAAATAAAAGTCCTTTAAGGGATGAAATCCAGGTATGCAGGGATTCATGGCATTTTTTTAAATAAAATCAACCATCTATATTTTGAGGAGAATGGCATGTTCTTCACTATAGATGCAAAAGATCTATATACAGTGATACCTCACAACATAGGAGTACAATGTTTCCATGAATTTCTTGTTGGTAAAAATGTCAGCCAAGATAGTATTAACTTATATGAGGAACTGAAGGGAGATAATACCATCAAATAAAATGGGTAGGAATGGGGGCTGGTTGTGGATCAGTCTGTGCCAACATTGTTTTGGTATTTTGGGAAAAACAAGACATACTTGACGGCCCCTATAAAAACTCTTAACGACTCTGCATGAGATATTTGAATTATATGTTTCTGGAGTGAAAGAAGTCCAAGGAAAGGTTTGAAGAATTTATTAGTTACACTAATAACAGTGCAAGTTTTTTTTTAAATTTACACACCAAATAGATATTGACAATATCCCCTACCTTGATGTACAATTAGAGAAGGATACAGTACTAAGAAAGTACAATTCACGAATTTACCACAAAACTACGTATTCCAACTCATTCTTCCATTTATCAAGTTCACACCCATTTACCCTTAAGTAGTCCATGGTCAAAGAACAATTTGTGAGAGTCGCAAGAATGGTTTCTGTGGATGTGCAGTTCACTGAGGAGTGTAATCTGTTAGAAAAAAATGTTTGGGAGTAGGGCCTACTCATGGGACTTTGTAAATGAAATAAAACAAGAGGTTATTGTAAAATGAAGAAACAAATTTTATGCCCCATTACTGAACCCTCAGACCCAGAATTTGGGCAGAATTGATCAGACTAGTATTAATGAGAACATTAACTACCAGTGTTATTTTACAACTACATTTGACATTGAAAGTGACATCATTAGATTTACACTAATGAAGAACTGGATAATTATAAAAAAGGATGGTGAATTGAAAGAGCACACAGAAGAAAACATAGTGTGGTATTTAGAAGGGGCATCAACCTAAAAAAATATGTTACAGAGATCATCCAAACAGTGTAGAGTTAGGAACAACACATACATGGGAAAGAATGGGTGCTACAGTTTTTGTAATTGAATACAAACAGGAAGCAGCTACACAATAAAAGAGAAGACATATATAGTATCAATGGTAATTATAACTGTTGCAGTAAATGTGTGGTCTATTCAGCTATTTGCCAACATTGTAAGTGTTTTTACACTGGCAAAACAGAGAGAATGTTCAAGGAAAGAATTTATGAGAATTCATATGAAATATGAAAAGGCAAAATCACTAATGCACTAGCAAAACACATTTGAACAGCCGGGTCATGAAATTAAGTTTGTAATAATTGAGAAAATGGAGCACATTGAGAGGGGTAATCCATTCCATTTACAATTTGAAAAACAGGGGATGTATTGGCAATTGACCTTGAATGCCAGTCATTGACCTGGACTGAATGAACTTTGCACCATTGCATGTTTATTGAAGTTAAAATCCCTCTCCAGATGATGTATGGACCGGAGGGTTGGTTATGCATTATCTGTTTTTCACCATCAGTATACTAAATGTCTGCACACTTATTGTCATTTGTCGCATGTCAGATACAATTCATTTATCTATTAATGTGGTTATAATGTTTTAAAAGTTCCCGAAAGGGAAGAGTGGTTTGTTGGAGACATCATTAAGTTAGGGGCTTGTCTTTAGGATATGATCTGATTGGTTAACGCACAATGTTTAAGTTTATATTTAAACAACTGATGTATGGGGTTGAATTATCTGATGAAGTTCTGTATAATACCTGACAAAAGTGCTTATCTGTTTTTATATTTGTGTTATTTCAAAGCCATTTTGTGTTTAGTAAAGATCTGTTATTAGATTTGTGTAATCTCAAAGCCATTTGGCGTGTCCTGCTTTGTGTTTTCTTTACCACTGTTGCCGTGGGAGTGTATTTGTTTTAATCCTTTGGCATTCCCGATTTTTCATAAAGTGTTATCAAACAAACTTTTTTTTTTAAAAGAAGGAAATTTTTTTTCCCTGAAGGGAACTTATCTGCCCAGCAGAGGAACAGCACAAGCTGACCGTCAATCCTCAAAAGCCTCAGAGGAGCATAATCTTCAGTGGCAGAAAAGGTCTGAAGAGCTTGGTGCCCAAATCAATCTTTTTAGTTAGCTCAGCTTGAGCTTGAGCTAACTAATGGTTTAGACATGTGGACGGTGGCCTGAAGCTTTGGAAGGTAGATTGCTGTTATATTCTTGCAGCATATAAGCCATATAGCTTAGGTTATTTCAGCAGTGATCAATATGAAAAACATGTATAAATATTAATCGTGCACACACTTACTTTGAGAATAGTTGTCCAACTGTGAAAATGATTTGTACATTTCTGAACATGAAATGCCCTTATGTGACCGATTCATCAAACTGAAGTTTAATTATAGAAATTAGAGACTACAATCTTAAGACTACTGTAACATCCAGTGAAACAGATGCAGCTGTACCCACCAGGAAGAAGTACAGAACTAACTCAAAAAACAAGCCACCCTGGTGGAATCACATCATCAATAGGCTGTATAACAGAAGGAGAAAAATCAGGCAAAAATTAGGAGGTGCAGCACTCAGCAGGATAAAAGCACTCTCATCAAACTAAACAAACAATTCAGGGACAAATAGTCTACCAAAACTTAATTTGAGGTAAATTTGGCCTTCCGGGCCAGGGACAACCACAAGGCATTCTTCAGCTATGTCCACCACCTCAAAGGCAATGCACAATTGTGTGCAGAGCTTATTGCAAATGGAACCACCTATACTGAGGCAGAAGATATAGCAAACCTACTGGCCAACAAATTTAGCTCTAGCTTTACACCTCTCTTCCCCTCAACCTTCCATCAGGAAATACCATCAAATATAACTCCTGCTATCACTAGGGAACAGGTCCTCAATGCTCTCTCTAAAGCCAAGAACACTGTCAGTGGGCCCAGACAATATTCCAGGATGCCTTCTAAATAGCATGAAACATGACCTATCAGGCCCTCTCGAATTCTATTTAACTATAGTCTCCAAATTGGCTTTGTACCTCATGAATGGAGAACAGCAACAGTTATCCCTCTGCACAAAGTGGGGACATCTACAGACCCTGGAAACTACAGACCCATAAGCCTCACTAGTCTCATATGTAAAGCCATGGAAAGAATTATCATGGAAATTATCAGTAATGACACAGGAAACCTCCAGACCTTGGATCCAACCCAGTTTGGTTTCATCAGGTGGAGGTCATGCCTACTCAACCTGGTGGACATCTTTGAGAAGGTCAGCAAAAGAATGGATTAGGGAAAAATGGTTCACACTGCCTACCTTGACCTGGCCAAGGCATTTCACACAATATCCCACTCAGGCATTGTTGACAGACTTAAGAGGTTAGGTACAAACCCTTATGTAACCAGGTGGATAACCAGCTGGCTCATTGACAGGACCCAGGAAGTTAGGATTGGGGAGTCCACCTCTAAAAAAAGGTCAGTCACAAGTGGAGTCCCTCAGGTTTCGGTCCTGGAACTGTTCCGTTTTAGCATTTACTTATCTGAAGTCAATGTCAATGGCCTCTAGCTGACTAAATTTACTGATGATTGCAAATTAGGAGCTGTCATTGAATCCTACACTGACACAAATGTTTTTCAGGAAGGGCTGACATAGACAAACAACTGTTGTCAGAGTCATGGAGTAAAACTAAATGCCAAGAAATGCATAGTAGTGTACCTCTGGAAGTCATCCACCCTTTGTAACTATCATATTGACAACATACCCCAAGATCTGACCCGGAAGTTAGGGATTGGGCACACATAGACAGTAATCTAGCCTTTGACCATCACATTTCTACAGTAATGAGGAAATCAGTCTATGTTGTGCAACTTATAGACAAAGGTATGGCATCTAGGTCCAGGCAAGTCATTGTTCCACTGTATTTGGAATTCATCACACCTGTTGTTGAGTACAATGCCCTCTTTTGTATGTACCTACCCAAGCATATACAGCAACTGGAATGTCCACAGAGGTTCCTCACTAAAAGAATTCATGGTGTAAGTAACATGTCCTATGCAGGCTTCCAAAAGGCCCTATACTTGATCTGTCTCCTACAGGCTGTTGATGGGAGATCTATGCATGGCATATAAGGCATTGTCAGACCCCACTCTGATGGACCTCCTGCATATCTGCAAAACAAACAGCACCAGAATTACCCTTATAAAGACTTAAACCTTGCCTGTAATATAAATAGGACATGCTGGAGAGGCAGGTATTTATCCCAGACACTACCCCTTTTCTGGAACAGGTTCCCCATCCATGTGAAACAGAGTTCCTCCCTAAGCTAATTAAAGTATAACTTGGGCAGTTGGATGGGGAACAGGAAATTCATCCCTGGTTTCACACCTATGTCTCTAATGGACACAGGCAACTTGTAAATAGTTCATCTCCCTCAACCCTGACTGTAAATGTTTCACCTCCTAATTCCCTGCTTACACTTATAAAGGCTAGCAGAACTTGTCAGTGATTTGGGATGCATGGCTAGGCTTAAAAAAGTCAATTGTGTTTGTTAGTCTAGTAAACACCTATGAACCTATGGAGCTGCAAACATAGGACTATATGTTATGCAAATAGAGAACACCAATGAGCAGTGACAGTATTAGGACAACAGACAGCAAGCATCGGCTGGGCACCATAAAAGGAAGCAGGACATGGACAACCTATGGTTTCAATGCAGCTTGTAGGAATACCATATGCAAAATAAATGGATAGAAAAAGTAGATAACTCATGTATCAGGATGACACAAGAAACATACAGTGCAAGAGAGGGAAAAGTAAGCAACACAAACATACGCATGACCACTGTTATGAGGATCTGCACCATATATGTGCACCCTCACATGTATCTCTTGCATTTCAACTTGTATATCCTCTTCTTTTTACTGTAGCTGACCTCCACCCATGCATCTGCACTTCCTGGAAAAGGTGACTTTTCTGTGGTACTCCTTCAAGTACAGATAGCCTATGTGGATTCACAACCTCTCCCATATGTCTCGTCATTAGCACACTCCTTGCTCTCCGTGTTCATGCGTCACTGCAGCCTCTTCTGCTACTATGTTGTCTGTGTGTTCCTTCTATGTACTTTCAGAGAAGTGTTTCTGCATCTCCACTCCATTCCCAGTCTCATGAAACATCAGAACTAGTGAACACTGTATAAAATGTCCTTCACGCATGTTGCCTGTACAGTTCTGTTAAGCTGTTCCCCAATATATGCTTTTTTTGTCAACTATGTTACAGACATACTGCTATCAGTTGTGCCTTCATTAAATGCTTAATATCTCCAAAAAAACTCACATAAGGTCTAGCTCTGCCAACTTTTAACCATTGCCTTTATTGTTCTTCACTGTACTGTTTGTCATATCAGCCAGTGATTCCGCAGAGAAAGGCATATGTACCTGTTCTGCTTATATGATGCTCAATAGTCATTAAATTACTTCCAAAAGCTTTATATTATATCCTTTTACTGTTAGTCTGCTTCTATAACTCACATCACAGAGTAGCTGTAGGTTTGTTTTGGTAATTTCTTCTTCTTCTAGTTTCAAAGTGCAACGGAGTTTACTTTATGCTCTACTTGTAGCTTGCTCTTCTCCACTACAGAGCATCATATGATTATAAAAGGCATATCCTGAGCATGCCTCATCTGAGTTTCACAGTTGTTCATTGCTGAATGCATACCTGCTTCTCTGTTTCAGTTGCTTCCACTTACAGCACTCTACCTTCCTGTATTATATGTTTACTATGATTTGCTGACAGATCCATGTATTTAAACTTGCACACAATGGTCTTCTCCCAAACATATTAAGTTCATAGGTACTTACTAGGCTATTGATCTATGAGGATCTTAAGAAGCCTATCTTTACATTCACATGGTAGTTTTAAGCCCTTATATTTTGCATACAAATAAACCAGACATGGACCGAATAACGAAATTTTGGGACATGTACATGTTTATCCTATTTGTGAGGGATAAGCATGCTAAACAGGGGGGGGGGTGTTGCGGATAACTATCCATTCATCCAAATTATATTTGAATAGAGTAAGAAAAGTACTTTGCTTTAAGTGGAGTGAAAGACGGTTCCACAGAAGTTGTATTCTCTGTGTTACAAATCTACCCCTCTCCAACATGTTCTATTTACTTTGCAAAAGAGATTGAGACCCCTTGAGTGAGTATTTATGCAAATGTGACAGAACAGAGTCTGTTGAAGTTCTGTAAGTAACGTGCAAAACAAACTGGAGTACATCAGTAAAAAAAGCCCCCCCCCAGGTATCATCTCCATGCATGTCTGCATATTCTAGTTTTGAGATCACTGAACTTCGGTGTATGGGGAAAACTTTCGTACCTTTCTTTCTCCATAATTCAATGACCTTGGACTTAACAGCGTTAATATATTTGACTATTTCAAATTAGTGGCTTTATACTGAAGATCTGAGAGATATCACTGATGTAAATCTATGCTTCCATTTTTTTACACATTTGACATGTTTTGTTATTTTTGTTGGAGGAGCTATCACTGATTTAAAGTTATGCCTACTTTGTTGGTACATTTATCATCTGTTATTTTTGGTGTATTGCATGACTGGGCTGTCAGTGTCTTTCATATCATCTCTTATAGTTTGCCCAAAAACAACTATGTTATATTTTTTCATCGGTTTACTATTGTTCGACTGGCAAAATATCTGATGTTCGAAATAACAAAAAGTTAAACCGAAATGAAACATTTCAAGCATACACAATGTTGCCCCAAATGATCGACACATTTGAGTTGACATGGATACCGAAAATGTGACATGATAGCCGTATAGGAGATGATGTAAATCAAAGTCCTATACGACATATCACGTTTTTGTTGCGCCCCCCCTCCACACGCCCTGCTACTAATTTATTCCAGTTCCGAGATTGCACTACAGTGGGGATATGGATGAATTTCCTATCCCCACTGTACCTCGATCTCATACATATAGTCAAACATACTTATGCAAATGCACTACTTCATTCACATAAGTGTTTTCAACTATCCAACTCACTTTTCATTTTGCGAACGACATTCTGATTTTTGGCAGCATAACTGCCGACAGCATGTCGTTTGTTAAAATGATAGTAAACCTTTTTCATCTTGGCTGTCTCGTTAGTGCATATGAGCTGCTGACATAGTTCAGATTATCATCCTGGGCTCATACCACTCAACCTCTTTCTGCAGGAAGTCTAGACAAAGCCAAAAATAGTGGGAGACAAAGGTTTAAAATCTGGGACACATTTTAAATATTGCTTAGAAAGATGCTAGAATAAGTGGTTTTCCATTAGCATGCATTTGCTGAATGTTACATAATCTGAAACTCAAATGTCTGTCATTATTTAGTGAGTTGACTTCTTAATGATTTGACAGAAAACCATAAATTTTGTGAGGAAAAGACCAAAGAAATGAAGCAGTAATCTGGACATTTTGTGAAATTCTGGACAGTTGAGAGGTATGCCTGGACTTCTCTTAGTTTTCAGTGCCTGCTGTGTGGCTTTGCAGAAGTCAATTAAATAGACATTCTACATGCATTATTCCTGGATCACCACTGAAAATAATCACTTACAAATAGTGAACTCATAAAGTTAACAAAAGAATAAAAGGCATTTGCTTGACTGATTATGTTGTTTTTCATTGAACCTCCATTGAGCTTGTTTATGTAAAAGGGCTCAGGCTGACAAATTTTGTTTTAGCTTAGAATGAGATTTTGTGACCTTGGAGTTATATATATTAGTATATGGACTGCAGAGAACAAATTCTCCTGCATATGGGATAGGTGGTCTTTATTCTCACCCCCCTCAAAAAAAGGTATTGCCTTGAACTTATTCTATAGAACAGGTATGTCTATCTTAAATTACTGTAGAGTGACTAAAACAAGTGGGATGAGATAACTAATTAAAATGATAGAATTAAAACAAATAAAGTTAAGAACTGACACAGTAGGTAGTTGTTGTTGCCTCCCTTTTTGGATCTTGCTAATGTATCCATCAATAAGAGAAAGTGCTATAAACAAAAGTTGGAAGTTTTGAAAGTAAAGCACAAAATCTGAAAAAGATTGGGTCATTCAGAAGTGAGAATAGGTTCTTATTAAACATCATGAGACTGCAGAGTAAATAAGGGTGGTATAAACATATGTGTATGTACAGAAGTGTTCAGAAAAGCTATATACAGCACTAATTGCCCTTCAATGTTGTACTCTAGTAGTGCTGTAGAGCTATCAAGAGATGCAGGGACATGCAAGAGTCACATGTTCAAAAAGCGCATTAGCAAATAATTTGCACATCTAAATCCAAGACATGATCTATTGGAATATTTGCATTGTTTTCTCCCTTTGCTTCCTCTAAGCCGCGGTGGTGCAGCGGTAGCATTGTTGCCTCACAGCAACAAGTTCTCCCATTTGATTCTCGGCTGGAGCGCCTTCTGTGTGGAGTCTGCATGTCCTCCCCACGGTTGAGTGGCGTTCAAAAGACATGCGTAGAATGGGCATGCCTTCATTGAAGGTTGGGCGTCAAGCTGTCACCTCTTCACCCGTAAAAAAATCTACTGCCAATCATTAGCAGACCAGAGTTTCGCTGTGGCGAACCCTAACCAGGAAAAGCCGAAAGAAGAACTTTCTCCCTTTGCCTCCTATGTGGTGCTTTGTGTAGGTACTGACAGAGACACACACACATTCTAATGCATATACAATACAGAGAAATGGACAACTGGACAATCACACCCATCCACATAACATGCAAGCGTCACGATCATGCACCCTGCTTACACACACACACACACACACACACACACACACACACACACACACACACACACACACACACACACACACACAGTCTTACAGTACTTGCTTGTTGAGGCAACATATATGCTACTGTAATAAAATTATTGGGTGCTCAGCAAAACCACATTTAAATCTGACTGCTCTGCTTCAAAATAGTGTGTTAGAGCCTGTATTTTAATCACTTTACCTAGTCATTTCAATCCTCGCATTTGGCTGTAAAGCAAAGCACATGACTAATTTACTTTAACCACACCAGTGTTGCACTGCAGTGGTCTTTGAATGACTCTCTCACAATGCACTGAGCAATCCAGCTAGAAAAAGATTGTGCAGTGCAATGTGATCCTGAATACCACCATAAGAGCTAAGATAACAATAAACTCTTATCAAACCCACTTCAGAATTTTGAAACTATAAGAATAAACAGTGAGTTCCCCCACATTGTAGCGCAGATACATTCTGATAGCAGATCAATACCAATGAGTCTACCTGTTGTCCTCTTTCTTTACCAAAGGGATAAACTGCTAATTTTACTTTACCAATATTTTTTTAATCTTTTCTCATTCTCCACCACTTATATATAATAATTGATTTGTGTTTGATAAATGCATTTTAGAATTATTTTATTGCCTATGATAGTACTACTATATCAGGTAGGTTGTGGCTGCCACCCACTACCCTTTCTGTGAAAAACTTTTCCTCATATCTCCTGAGTCATCCACTTTGCAACTTCAACTTGATTGTTTTTTTTACTAATATATGTATGAGCATATGTGTATATATGTACGTACATATCTTTTTTCTGGAAGATGTTATTAATCATTCTATCAATCCCAATCTCATACAAAGTACTCCCCAGATGCAAGTAGTGATAAAAATGCTTCTCCTACTAATGATAAAAACATGGCTGCTCAGTAGGGTTGCCACCTTTGCAAACTTCCATTTCCTGACAAATAAACCACACACCCTGCATAATAAAAACACACCCCTAGCTACATCCCTTTTAACAAGCCACATCCAGTGCACCAGTTTTCAAATGCCATATACATTGACTGCATGGGCATGCTCAGATGATATGGATCCAAGGCAAAGTGTTCCATGGCAATCCCCACCCCTGCTGTCTACTTTCAGCCTGGCATGCAAACCATTTATCTCCTGTTTTTCCTTCTGCCGCTTTCCTCTTCATACTATTCAGAGTAGTTTTGTTTTATTTTATTGTGCTTTGTCTTACATATCACCTTTTTCCTACAACCTTGCAACACATCCTAAATGACAAAGACTGTAGTGTAATAACTACCTAAAAAATAATTTAAATAGGCTTGGGATCTAGGGGCCACTAAGCTCCAGAATCAATGATGTTCTAAATGCTTACAACCTAAAGTCCAACGATGGCCTGAACACAGAAAAAAAATGATTAAATAAAGAGATTTTTTTCTTTTCTTTCAAGGAAGAAATACATTTTGTCCAAGGCTTAATGTACAAGGTTGATGACCCAGTATTTATCACAGTTGTCATCCATAAGCTTGAAAAAAAAAATGCTTGTGAGGGGACATAAAACACATTTGGTGTTATTTGCCTTCTTGTACATATGGCATGTTAAATTGAGATGGAAGTGATAAGACAAATGAACATAGTCATATATTTCAAAGTGTTGCTATCATACATCTGTGCCGCATGTCTCCTTAATCCTAACCCTGAAAGGCAGACACCTTCTGTGTACCTGTCTGAAGGTAAACTAGGATGAAAGTGAAGGAACAAATAGAGCTCATAATATTTCAACCTATAACTGCCAGATAGATCTTTATATACATCTGATTTCAGTTGTGAAGAAAGTGAAAAAATAACACTTGCAGTAAATCATTCCAACTTGTTATACACAGCACACTGGTCCTAGACAAGCTATAGTGACCTTCTGTGCACACTTCTGAAGTTTGTAAGGAAAATTAAAGAACTAATGACCATAGTATCACCAGCCCCAACACAAACTAAAGCAATTCCTGTACCCAGTTCTGAGCTGAGGAGCTTACCAAGCAACTTATATAGCTAGGAATTATGCCCCCCAGAAGCTCCGAGTCTCTAGATGTTTTGGGGTGCATTTTATATGTGATTTTTTTCACTATTCAGGAGATGTACGCATGCACTCTCCAATGCGATGTTTACACACACATACTGACACCGCCCATGAAAAGCCATAGCTATCATAAACACGCACACATTCACACAGCATACTGTCTATGTAAATTGAAAAGTCATCATTTCATCTATGGTGTGTCTTTCAGGTGTTGGATAAAATAAGAGCACCTGACTAAAACCCACCAAGACACAGATATGACATGCAGACTCCAAACAGATGGAACCACAGACAAGAACTCAGACAGGGAGATAAGCAGCGTGAGGTAACAACACTACTCACTGTGCCACTGTACCACCGGTGTGTTCCTTTCACAGACATCCCACCCAGACTACCAAAAATAGCCACTTATTGTGTGCAGTGCAGATGTTTGACAGTGATGTAAAGTGAAATTATGGCCAACTAGTTGCTCGTGTATACACTTATATACACTTCACCCCCTCCAACAGACACACACACACACACACACACACACACACACACACACACATACATATATATATATATATATATATATATATATATATATATATATATATATATATACACACATGCATACAGAAGGATAAGCCACAGCAATAATTGTTTTCACACTGCATGCGAATCTAACTATCTACAACCCCTTTTTCACATTTTTTGCACATGGGGTTGGGGTATCACATCAACAGTGATAATTGTCAAGAGACAATTTTCACACTGCCTGGTGGCCTGCCCTGCAAAACAGGTTGTTCTTCCATTTCACACACACACACACACACACACACACACACACACACACACACACACACACACACACACACACACACACACACACACGTACTTTCACACCTCTGGCCAATTTAGAGTGCCCAGTCTGCCTAGTGAATGTCTTAGGAATGTGGGAGAGAACTGAAGCACCATGAAAAAAAAATAGATGAACACTTGGAGGATATGCAGACTATACTGAAGGCACCCCAGCCAAGAAATGACCATGAAATCAGACAGATAATCCAAGTGAAACAGTAAAAAAACACACTTCAGAAATGTATTGGCTCTCAGAATGATTCAAAATACTTTTTGTGTATTCACTATAACTGGATTTCCCGACAAAGACCCTGATTTCCTGACTGCCAGGAAAATGTCCTGATAGGTGGCAACCCTATTGCTCAGAGAAACTCATTGAGTACGACTGACTGATCTGCCTCTAGCATGCATCCTTTGCAAACATTGAAAAAATATTTTTTTCACTCTCATATGGAATAAATGAGCTTTGTATGCCTACCAGACTTATTTATACCAACTCCATGACTGCATAACATGCAGTACTATATACGTAGGTTGCACTACTAATTGAAATGCAAAGCCATTGACTCAAATATGAGCAGTGCCTGCATTTTGAAATACACACTAACTGAAAACTGACAATATGAAATAGATTGCAAAAGGAAAAATGCTTTCCATTTCAGATCTTATAAGGAAAAAACCTCAATCACAATCAGACTGAATTTGTATGAATAATGATACTGTTACATAAAGGGTTTTTCTAAGGTAAAAGGTGCAGGGTTGGGGGCAGGTACAAGGTTAAGATTAGGGTTTAGGGTTAGCAGGTATTAGCAAGGAGGTACAAGGGAGATTTGCCCACATGTATCACCTTACTAATACCTTCTAACCCTAACCCTGCACTTTAATTTAGGAAAAACCCTTTCTGTAAAATTATCACTACACAAGGTAGGTTCAGGAGCACACCGCATGCACTAACATACAAGCACAACACTAAACGTTTCTCCTTATCTAACTCACAAGGTAGGTTCAGGAGCACACCGCATGCACTAACATACAAGCACAACACTAAACGTTTCTCCTTATCTAACTCACAAGGTAGGTTCAGGAGCACACCGCATGCACTAACATACAAGCACAACACTAAACGTTTCTCCTTATCTAACTCACAAGGTAGGTTCAGGAGCACACCACATGCACTAACATACAAGCACAACACTAAACGTTTCTCCTTATCTAACTCACAAGGTAGGTTCAGGAGCACACCGCATGCACTAACATACAAGCACAACACTAAGCGTTTCTCCTTATCTAACTCACAAGGTAGGTTCAGGAGCACACCGCATGCACTAACATACAAGCACAACACTAAACGTTTCTCCTTATCTAACTCACAAGGTAGGTTCAGGAGCACACCGCATGCACTAACATACAAGCACAACACTAAACGTTTCTCCTTATCTAACTCACAAGGTAGGTTCAGGAGCACACCGCATGCACTAACATACAAGCACAACACTAAACGTTTCTCCTTATCTAACTCACAAGGAAGGTTCAGGAGCACACCGCATGCACTAACATACAAGCACAACACTAAACGTTTCTCCTTATCTAACTCACAAGGTAGGTTCAGGAGCACACCGCATGCACTAACATACAAGCACAACACTAAACGTTTCTCCTTATCTAACTCACAAGGAAGGTTCAGGAGCACACCGCATGCACTAACATACAAGCACAACACTAAACGTTTCTCCTTATCTAACTCACAAGGTAGGTTCAGGAGCACACCGCATGCACTAACATACAAGCACAACACTAAACGTTTCTCCTTATCTAACTCACAAGGTAGGTTCAGGAGCACACCGCATGCACTAACATACAAGCACAACACTAAGCGTTTCTCCTTATCTAACTCACAAGGTAGGTTCAGGAGCACACCGCATGCACTAACATACAAGCACAACACTAAACGTTTCTCCTTATCTAACTCACAAGGTAGGTTCAGGAGCACACCGCATGCACTAACATACAAGCACAACACTAAACGTTTCTCCTTATCTAACTCACAAGGTAGGTTCAGGAGCACACCGCATGCACTAACATACAAGCACAACACTAAACGTTTCTCCTTATCTAACTCACAAGGTAGGTTCAGGAGCACACCGCATGCACTAACATACAAGCACAACACTAAACGTTTCTCCTTATCTAACTCACAAGGTAGGTTCAGGAGCACACCGCATGCACTAACATACAAGCACAACACTAAACGCGTTTCTCCTTATCTAACTCACAAGGTAGGTTCAGGAGCACACCGCATGCACTAACATACAAGCACAACACTAAACGTTTCTCCTTATCTAACTCACAAGGTAGGTTCAGGAGCACACCGCATGCACTAACATACAAGCACAACACTAAACGTTTCTCCTTATCTAACTCACAAGGTAGGTTCAGGAGCACACCGCATGCAGTAACATACAAGCACAACACTAAACGTTTCTCCTTATCTAACTCACAAGGTAGGTTCAGGAGCACACTGCATGCAGTAACATACAAGCACAACTCTAAACGTTTCTCCTTATCTAACTCACAAGGTAGGTTCAGGAGCACACCGCATGCACTAACATACAAGCACAACACTAAACGTTTCTCCTTATCTAACTCACAAGGTAGGTTCAGGAGCACACCGCATGCACTAACATACAAGCACAACACTAAACGTTTCTCCTTATCTAACTCACAAGGTAGGTTCAGGAGCACACCGCATGCACTAACATACAAGCACAACACTAAACGCGTTTCTCCTTATCTAACTCACAAGGTAGGTTCAGGAGCACACCGCATGCACTAACATACAAGCACAACACTAAACGCGTTTCTCCTTATCTAACTCACAAGGTAGGTTCAGGAGCACCGCATGCACTAACATACAAGCACAACACTAAACGTTTCTCCTTATCTAACTCACAAGGTAGGTTCAGGAGCACACCACATGCACTAACATACAAGCACAACACTAAACGTTTCTCCTTATCTAACTCACAAGGTAGGTTCAGGAGCACACCACATGCACTAACGTACAAGCACAACACTAAACGTTTCTCCTTATCTAACTCACAAGGTAGGTTCAGGAGCACACTGCATGCACTAACATACAAGCACAACACTAAACGTTTCTCCTTATCTAACTCACAAGGTAGGTTCAGGAGCACACCGCATGCACTAACATGCAAGCACAACACTAAACGTTTCTCCTTATCTAACTCACAAGGTAGGTTCAGGAGCACACCGCATGCACTAACATACAAGCACAACACTAAACGTTTCTCCTTATCTAACTCACAAGGTAGGTTCAGGAGCACACCGCATGCACTAACATACAAGCACAACACTAAACGTTTCTCCTTATCTAACTCACAAGGTAGGTTCAGGAGCACACCGCATGCACTAACATACAAGCACAACACTAAACGTTTCTCCTTATCTAACTCTTACTCTAACCCACATAGAATTGTGCACAAATTCTTAATTCCCTAATGCTAAAATAGTCAGAATATTAGTGAGTTTCAGAACTAAAAAACTAACCCATGTTACCTGCACACACATCATTCAGTGAACTTGCACTTCGACAGACACATTATTTGATAAATACAACATTTGATCAACTACTCATCTGCAGCACACATACAATTAATGCACTTTCAGTCTCCTCACATTAAGGTTCATAAGGACTTAAGCTATTGATGATGAAGATCTTAAGAAGTCTAGCCTTACACTACTATGGTAGTTATTAGTACTTATATTTTGCAATACAAATATCAAAAGATAGAGTGAACAAGTATATTTTGGGGTAATTACGTTTCCCTATCCATGAGGGTCAGTGGTGCTAAACCAGGGGGGAATTTATTGCATTTATATATTCATCCAACCTGCGTTGGAATAGCTTAAGAAAAAAAAAATATATATACATACATACATATATATATATATATATATATATATATATATATATGTCTGTGTGTGTTTAGATATATATAAATATCTATATGCACACGTGTTTATATATACATATATATATATATATATATCTGTATATGTTTTTATATATATATATATATATATATATATATATATATATATATATATATATAAACATACATATATGCTCTCTCACACACACACACACACACACACACACACACACACACACACACACACACACACACACACACACACGCCTAGCCACCCAGCAGTTACTGTTGATGTGATACTCTGATCCCATGTGCAAAAATGGGAAAGGAGGTTATGGATGGATGGAGATACACACAGGTAGATATCACATGCACATACACACATTCAATGTACAAAAAATATAATTTCAGTATGCATTCAATATTTTCAATGTTAAAATCCATGAACTCAAAGAACAAAACTGGCTACATCTTACTTACATGGAATCCAAGAGCAACATACTGCTATAAAAAGAAACGGGTATATTTTCCACA
Organism: Protopterus annectens; assembly: GCF_019279795.1. NCBI lineage: Eukaryota > Metazoa > Chordata > Ceratodontiformes > Protopteridae > Protopterus > Protopterus annectens. The sequence goes on from NC_056741.1 coordinate 423,158,607, forward strand.
TATTAGGCTACAGTGGTGTTCCTGTTCACGTGGTTCTTCTTTCCTGTTAAAGAAAATAATTTTAAGAACTACTATTAAACTATTACTATATAGAGCAGTTTTACAACTTCTAATACTCTACATTTTTTAATTTTGTAGTAGTTTATTTCAGAAAAGTCAAAGTTTATAACTGAAACTATTGACAGTGGATCTTCATTTGATACTTAATTGAAAAGAGGCAGCAGTGTAACATTTCTTAAATGAATCATAGTCATTTAAAGTAGGTGTCACAAATTATGAAACACAAAAAAATGCAACAAAAACTGACAAAATGATCAGATTCAAATACAAACATTAACACACACACACACACACACACACACGCACACGCACACGCACACACACACACACACACACACACACACACACACACACACACACACACACACACACTTGTTTCCAGAAATTATATCAAGTATGAACCTGGTGTGCAATTTAAAAATGCTGTCATTCCTGTGTCCTTATCAGTTTAACTAGGTTCTCCAACTTCTTTCTACTTCCCAAAGACAGTGATACATAAACTAGTGATTTTCTAAACTGGAAAATGGCACTTTTATGTACTAAACGTTCATCTAAATTAACAAAAGAGAAAGTCCCAAAACAAGGGCACAGGCAAAAAACAATCAAATCCAACGGCAAATGACCCCTCAAACTGAAGAATCCAGTACAGCAACAGGAACAATTCAAGGCAGGACACCAAGATAATCCACCATAAAGAAATTTATTGAGAGACTTAGCGCTTTCACCATACAAGGCATCATCAAAGTCATATTGCTGTTACAAAAACCCTCTTATATACTATGAACAATCCATTAAATAATTGATTAATTGATCAATAAAACAATCAAACAATCTAACCACTCAAAACCTTTTAAACCCACATACACTCACCCTAAAAAACCTATACATAAAACTTACTGCCATCACTCTGAATCATACACTGAATTTAAAAACTGAATTATGTTACTTACTTGTTACCCCAATATATACTAACTAAATAATAAATAATAAATACATTTACTAAATACATATATTATATATATAATTTTCCTAACCCAAATTGTCAATCTAATGAAATTTTAAACATTTTAAACATTTTTTATATGTATTTGTTTTGTATATAAATACATATTATTGTAGTTTTCTAAAAAATTGTTTACAATATTCATTTTGGAATTTGTGATACAACCATGTATGAAAATGCCGCATCTACAGAACATGCGATCGATGTACCAAAAGAGGTTTTATAGAGATGTAATCATTAAGCCCTGGGTAGCACATAGCATTTAATCTAAATTGCCATTCCATTTCCTTTAAAGCTACCTTGTTTTTAATGTCACCCCCACTATCCAAAGAAACCTTATCTATAACAAAAAACATGATTTTTTTGAAATTATTGCACTTGACAGTGTGCAAATACAAGGCATTATGGGTGTCTTTGTTTTTAATGGATCTAAGATGCTCAGGAATCCTGTCCCTTAATCTGCGGGTAGTCATCCCGACATAAAATGCCTCACAGGATATACAGTTGGCCACATAAACTAACATCAACTTCCCTGATGGAAGGGGTGCCAGAAGTATAATAGTCAATCTTGTTCATAAGTACCATTCCACCCCCCTTGTCCGGTTTCATGCACCTCACGTTGTTAGAATTCGGTGCCCCGGTATACGCCAATTTGGTGTTGCTGGCTTGGGAAAGAACTTTTGTCTTTACTTCAGAATATATGAATAATATCATACTATACAACAGATTTTTGGATGATCTTTTGATCATATGGAAAGGGGGTGAAGCTCTTGCCAGGGAATTTGTAGAATATTTAAATGGCACCACTGACTATTTAAAATTCACTTTTTCATGGAATGCGGAGAGTATTAATTATTTGGATATCAATATTTCAAAAACGGAGAATGAGATGGCAAGTACAATTTATAGGAAGGACAACTACTCAAATTCTTTATTACATTTTTCGAGTTGCCACCCCTTCCATCAGCGGAAAGGAGTAATAAAAGGACAGATGGCACGTATTTCTAGGTTAGTGAGTGATGATGAGGTATTCAGACTAGAAATTTACAAACTAATTGGAATGTTATTGGAGCGAGGCTATCCCATTAGTTTATTATGAAGAGTTAAGAAAGAAATATACAAATAGTGTAGTTGAGATGGAAAGCCAAAATTCAGTGGAATTGTTAAGTGATGACAATAACTTTAAAGATCCTGATGGTCCATGCTTTATTATTAAGTACAGTGACAAATCTAAGGAATTGTGCGCAGTTGTGAGGAATGTGTGGGATCACTGTTTGAATACTGAATTGAAGAAGGTGGTGGGGGACAAACCTGCGATAGTATATAGTAGGGGACCAAATTTGAAAGACATGTTTGAAAAGAATAGACAGTATGGTAGGTCAAGGATGAGTAAATGTGGGAACTGTAGATGCTGCAGGTTTATAGCAGATGGTCCCTATGTGGCAATTTCTGGATATAAATTTACTTTGTCTTGTCCAGGAATTTGTAACTGTAATATGAAAAATTTAGTTTATGTGGCCAACTGTATATCCTGTGAGGCATTTTATGTCGGGATGACTACCCGCAGATTAAGGGACAGGATTCCTGAGCATCTTAGATCCATTAAAAACAAAGACACCCATAATGCCTTGTATTTGCACACTGTCAAGTGCAATAATTTCAAAAAATTCATGTTTTTTGTTATAGATAAGGTTTCTTTGGATAGTGGGGGTGACATTAAAAACAAGGTAGCTTTAAAGGAAATGGAATGGCAATTTAGATTAAATGCTATGTGCTACCCAGGGCTTAATGATTACATCTCTATAAAACCTCTTTTGGTACATCGATCGCATGTTCTGTAGATGTGGCATTTTCATACATGGTTGTATCACAAATTCCAAAATGAATAGTGTAAACAATTTTTAGAAAACTACAATAATATGTATTTATATAAAAAACAAATACATATAAAAAATGTTTAAAATGTTTAAAATTTCATTAGATTGACAATTTGTGTTAGGAAAATTATATATATAATATATGTATTTAGTAAATGTATTTATTATTTATTATTTAGTTAGTATATATTGGGGTAACAAGTAAGTAACATAATTCAGTTTTTAAATTCAGTGTATGATTCAGAGTGATGGCAGTAAGTTTTATGTATAGGTTTTTTAGGGTGAGTGTATGTGGGTTTAAAAGGTTTTGAGTGGTTAGATTGTTTGATTGTTTTATTGATCAATTAATCAATTATTTAATGGATTGTTCATAGTATATAAGAAGGTTTTTGTAACAGCAATATGACTCTGATGATGCCTTGTATGGTGAAAGCGCTAAGTCTCTCAATAAATTTCTTTATGGTGGATTATCTTGGTGTCCTGCCTTGAATTGTTCCTGTTGCTGTACTGGATTCTTCAGTTTGAGGGGTCATTTGCCGTTGGATTTGATTGTTCATCTAAATTACCCGTGCGTGTTGTATATACTGGAGTGACCCTCGATAGGGTATAGTGGGAAGTAGAAAATAAATATATTTACCCATTCTTCTCCTCGATAAATGCCAAGACAGTTTGTGTTTGTTGTTAACTTGTTTTGTTTAGATAAATAAAGGCCTAAATGATCATGAAGGTCAGCATATTGTTATTGCCTGAGCCTTCAATAACCTTGATTTTTGCATGTTCATGGATGTGTCCATCCGGAATTTGGCTTCCCATCCATCAGTATCCCTGGCACGCACTTCCTACACTGAACACTACTGCTCCTAAATCTCTATTTTCATGCAGCCCAGATGCAGGAAGTCTTTAAATTCCTGATTTCTTGGGACAACTACCAAATGTACATTTGAAATCATCACTGAAGTCTCTTCAGATATCTCCCAGCAGTCTGAATAGATTCCACATTTGGATGAATGATGTCATAAAGTAAAGTTATTAAATTAGTTACACATTGTAATTTATCATTCCAATGTTAATCAAACCCATGAATACTGAAAAATTAAAGATTAGAATAAAATATCATTTTAACAAATATTATCAAGTAAAGTGTTTTGCAGGGGTGCAAGTTCCCCTGAAATACCCAAATCCTCCTTTTCTACATATAGTAACTTCCTATATACACCACAGCCCCTACTCTAAACATACTAACTTTCCTTTACCCAAAGTTCCACTGCTTTACTAAAAATAAGGCCAACTAATTGGCAAAAACAGATATTTGACTAAAGCCATTTGACAAATTCTGATGTGACTAAACTTAGTTTGCTTAATCTCATGTACAGTTACAATGGCAGATAGCAGGACCCTAGGTCATATACATTTCTTTTAATTTAACATCTGCTTCAGTGGCTTTCAAAGTCCAGCTATATTCCAGTTTTACATGACACAAAGATTTTGATGACAATTAAAAAACACTTGTCCCACGCTGACATTTTCATATCTATTTAATAAGGTGCAGAACAAACTTAACTTGCACATTGTTTTTTTGTCCATCTTAAGAATTCCCTTGTGTCTGACCCATGCAATCTTAATTTAATTTATGCCAGAAGTCATTCTATGTCTGCTTTTGTAAAAAATAAATAAATAAATACAATATATATATATATATATATATATATATATATATATATATATATATACACACACATATATATATATATATATATATATATATATATATATATACACACACACACACACACACACACACACACACACACACACACACACACACACACACACACACACACACACACACACACATCCATGTGACTCCCATGGCACCTTAATTCTCCAGTGGATGGGATGTATTTTTCTAAGTAATGCAGCTGATTTTCCAGGGCTTTATTTCAGTGTGATGCCAATTTATTTGGTCATATGTATTTTTTTTCAAACAGTCCAGTTTCTAAACACATATGTAAAATGGTCAAGGGCAGCTAGCTAGCTAGTACTGCATACCAGACCTGCTTCATGAACAGGTAAAACTAAATATCAACAAATAAATGCCACCTGGTGTTAACAGAGTATTGGCATTTATGTAGTTATTTCCTATATTCACCTTCACGTTTCTCAGCAGAGTTTAGTTACCATTCTGTTGCTCTGAGAGACTATTCAAACAGAAAAACTTTTGAAATGAAACACCACCTACACAATGCAATCTGAAGACAATTCAAGTAAGGCTAATACAGACAAAAAGAATTAAATGAGCCGTAAAATAGTTTAAATGCATGCAAAGCTAGAAACACGGTCTTCAAAACTATAGTCTTAAACAACACTGAAAGGAGATCCCTAAATGAGACTGAGGTGTGATGGGACAGATTTTCTTCACTCCTTGCAAGGTTTTTTTTTTTTTTTTTCTGACGGCTCTGAAAGAAAAGTTAATAATATGCAACAGAATATCCCTACATACAAAAGGAGAAAAGGAGCATTAAAATGTCCTATCACACCAGACAGTTTGTAAAGTTGCACTTCACTAAACTTTTCCAGGATTCATGTCAGAAAAACAAATCCAGTAACAATGAAACCTACAGCATCCTGGAAATAACATAATTCATCAAACATGTAACACACAGCAAATTAACTTGCGAAGATAAACATGCTGAAGTAAATAAAGGCAGACCAAAAAAGTTAATAAACTGTTTTTAGCATGGGAGGTGGGGAGTTGCTTTGAACCCATTTTACCTAAGTGAACTAATTAAACTGCAGTGCATCTTTGGAGGGGGAAAGTAAACACCCTGAAAAGGTGAATGTCACATTCAGAAGCAATAAGCATAACACTGTAAACCCAATAACAAATTCTATTCATTACAGTTAATTTTCCATGACCTCTTAATCCCATGCATGGTAGCAGGCAGTTTCCAATATCTGCTTTATCTATCTCAGTGTCCTGGATAAGCTATAACGCACTGCACACTAATAAACTTATAATCAACAACTCAGCCATGCTAGCAGTGGTCTTTGCATCTGCTGTAGTACACTGTTCCAGCATGGATAATAGAATATGCATTGTTATGATGTTCAAGCCCATGAACAAACAATATTCTCCCCTTTTGGATAAGGACAGTAGATGGTTATTCGGGTGTAAGAAATGGAGTAATATACCAAGCACTGGTTCACACAACAGGGAAGCAGACAGAAAAGTGCAAGTGGAGGGAAGGCAGGCCACATATTAATTTTATAAAGATAAGGTCCCCAATATGCATATAGATATATATATATATATATATATATATATAGATAAGCAAAGACGGGGGTAGGGACACAGGGGAAGTAATTATGGGGGAAAAATGAGTAGGAGCAAATGAACAAGAAGAATTGGATGATTTTTATTGTATTTTTGATGTTTTTGGTCCGTTGCACTTGCCGTACTTGCAGAGGCTATGTTTTGTACTGCAAATGATCAAATCAAAAACAGTACAAATTGCTTTAGATGTGGACACACTACCAGGGGAAACATGAGCTAGATAGTGACAGAGAGGGCAGATAAAAGGCAGTGGGGAAAAAGTGGACAACATGCAAGGGAAGAGCTGAAGCAAAAAGGATGGTGTTACACCTAGCTGGTGGGGAAGTGGCAGCATGCTAGCTAAAGTGCATCCCAGAAAACCTTCACTGGAACCCAGAATATGAATCAGGTTGGTTTTTAGAAAGGGACGCATTTGACTCTGATGGCCTGATAGAAAGATATTTCTGGTTGAGCAAATCTGCAATCTCCTCCACAAGGCAATCTATATTGGCAGCCTGTCAGACCACAGCTCTATCAGCTGCAACATTCACCATATCATTCAGTGACAGCTGAGACACAACTGGCAAATGAACCAGGGTACATGCTGAGGAGAGGGCTATATGCCCTCCAGTGAGGCTTCTGACCCAGCACAGCTGCAACTACACCCGGAACAACAACGGGCATTGATGTTCCTGCAGACCATTGTGATTTTCTTGACTTGCAGGAGAGAGACATAATTGGAAGGGTGCCATAAGGTAAGATGCTCTACAAATGGTACAATGTGTATAGTACATGCCAGTGCAGAATAGTCAAACTAATTAAGCTGGTCTTTTGTGCCTCCTGTGACAGCTAAAAGATTTGCCCTCTTGCTTTGTCCATGGTGAAACAGAAAGGGACAAATCAGTAATCAGAGACAAGTAAAGATGATATATGCTGAACATCGGTGTAAAAGCTACAGCCCTCCCACCTACTAAAGGCTACAGAGAAGGAGTCAGATATGGTCTCCACAGCCTCATAGCAGAATAGTTATGTGCAGTACTTCAAAAAAATCAATTACTGCCACAACAACAGATGTGCCACTACCAATGTCCACAGCACAGATACAGTGTACCACAGTATCCTACCTGGTATGTCTTGGTATCTATCAGATGGAAAAAACATTTTTCAGAATGCTACTCTGAATTACAGACGTTACATATTTTATAATTCAATACTGAAAAAACAGCACAAGTGTCAAACACTAACTATACCAGTCAGACATCCTTGCCTAATTTTTACTTCTCTCAGCTAGAAATCTTCAGAGTTGCAATGCCACAGGCCATCATACTGTTGCCTGCACTTCTCACTTGTCCTGGGGATCCCTGTAAACCCTGCCAGGTAATATCAGGCATCCACTTTTCTAAATGGACCCGAAAAGGATCTCAGCAGCTGCTCCATGAACTGGCTATGCAACAGAAAGAGTTTAATGTTGTACTTGTTGGCACAACAGGCAGGTGGTTATGTTTCATTAGTGCAGGCAGCTATCACATGAAAATCCTCTGAAAGTAGGTATAATATCATGAGAAGCAAAGAGGCAGTGTATGAGTCACACTGGAGTTTTGATTTTTGTATCCTGAGCAGTATCCATTTACTGTCTTTCCAAGGCATGACCCACATGCATGTGCAGGCATTCTGCACGTCCATAGGATATCATATGCCTGTAGTGGAGCCTAGCTGCACTTCATGTCAATTATTCTCTTTTTTGAAGTGTAGTGATTCTCAAGTCTTTGGGGAAAGTGGCCTAATTCAAATGAAACGTGTTTCGTTTTATGATCAAGTGTGTAATAAGGGGTCTGACAATGTATTGTCACCATCAACAGTTCAGTATTGTTAGTTATTTCATTGGTAAATAACCATGGCCTGATTATACCTGCTTTAGCTATACAATGTATTTTTGTTATAAATATCAGTCCCCTTCCACTGTTCTGGGAGATGTAAGATAATTTACTTGGCCATAAATGATCAAGTGTGAATAAAAGTCTTTCTGCTTGCTGAATCCTACGTTTTGAGTTACTCGTCTATAAATGTTAAAACAGGCAATGAAATGTATCAAGAGCAGCAGTAACTGATACATGCAAAGCAAGTAAATGGCAAAGAGATACCCTTCAAATAAGAGGCTGCCTTGAGGAAGCACAGTGATCTGCAGTAATGTGGTTAAGATGTCATGTTTTACTTTCGTATAGGTGTGTGTCCTTGTACTGATTTCTATTGTTGCTACTTAAATCATGTGCTTATATATACACACACACACACACACACACACACACACACACACACACACATATGACAGGGTGCCTATAGAGGAGTTGTGGTATTGTATGAGGAAGTCAGGAGTGTCAGAGAAGTATGTAAGAGTGGTACAGGATATGTACGAGGGCAGTGTGACAGCGGTGAGGTCTGCGATGGGAGTGACAGATGCATTTAAGGTGGAGGTGAGGTTACATCAAGGATCAGCTCTGAGCCCTTTCTTATTTGCAATGGTGATGGACAGGTTGACAGACGAGATCAGACAGGAGTCCCCGTGGACTATGATGTTTGCAGATGACATTGTGATCTGTAGTGAGAGCAGGTAACAGGTGGTGAATACCCTGGAGAGATGGAGGTATGCTCTAGAGAGAAGAGGAATGAAGGCCAGCAGGACTAAGATAGAATATATTTGTGTGAATGAGAAGGAGGATAGAGGAATGGTAAGGATGCAGGGAGCAGAGGTGGTGAAGGTGGATGAGTTTAAATACTTGGGATCAACAGTTCAGAGTAATGGTGAGTGTGAAAGAGAGGTGAAGAAGAGAGTACAGGCAGGATGGAGTGGGTGGAGAAGAGTATCAGGAGTGATTTGTGACAGATGAGTACCTGTAAGAGTGAAAGGGAAGGTCTACAAGAGTGTAGTGAGACCAGCTATGTTATATGGGTTGGAGATAGTGGCATTGACAAAAAGGCAGGGGTTTGAGCTGGATGTGGCAGAGTTAAAGATGTTAAGATTTGCACTGGGTGTGACGTGGGTGGACAGGATTAGGAATAAGTATATTAGAGGGTCAGCCCAGGTTGGAAGGTTTGGAGACAAAGCCAGAGAGGCAAGATTACGTTGGTTTGGACATGTGCTGAGGAGGGATGCTGAGTATATTGGGAAAAAGATGCTAAGGATGAAGCTACCAGGTAACAGGAAAAGAGGAAGGCCTAAGATAAGGTTTATGGATGTGGTGAGAGAGGACATGCAGTTGGTTGATGTGACAAAGATGCAGAGGACAGGAAGAAATGAAACTGGTGATCCGCTGAGGCGACCCCTAATGGGAACAGCCGAAAGAAGATGATGATATGTTTTATATACATATATATATATATATATATATATATATATATATATATATGCATGTGTGTGTGTATATACATACATATGTACATTCAGACATACATATATATCAAAACTCTCAACCTCTAAAGACAGGAAATCTGGGCAAAGCCAAAATTATGGTGGAATAAAGGCCCAAAATGAGGAACAAATTTTAGATATTGCTTTTATAAACTTAGAAAGTTGCTAGAATATCAGGTTTTGCATTATCATGTATTTTCTTAAGGATGTGAAGTCTGAAACTCAAATGTGTGTCATTCATCTTCAATGATTTGACAGATAAACTAAAGTTTTATGAGGAACAGACCAAAATTGTGAGGCAAAAATCTGAACATTCTCCATAAGTATGGACAACTGACAAGTATAAGTGTATGTATATATATCTATCTGTCAGGTCTATTTTACTTCTATGAATGTCCAAATTGTTGAAAACCATATGGTCGAGACCATATTGTCAACAATTCATTTCTTCGATAAACTAAAATAGACCCAAACAATACAATGTCTTTGCAGGAAGGCAAAACCACCTCACACCTCTGCTATTCATTTATACCAACTCTGAGATCACACTACAGTGTGGAAAAGGGTAAATTCCTTTATCCCCACTGTACCGCAATCTCAGTCAAAGCAGTTCAATGAACCAATTGTCAACCATATGGTCTCGGCTATATTGATTTTGAAAATTTGTTTGGTCGATAAAGTAAAATAAACCTTTATCTATCTATCTATCTATCTATCTATCTATCTATCTATCTATCTATGCATTTTCCATCATCAGTGTGCAGAAAAATTGAATCACTTAAGACTGATTTTTGTATGTCAAGAACTACAAATATTTTAAAAAAAGAAAACCCTAAACTAAACTGATCAAAAAAGGAAAACAAAGTTTTTTTGTTGCAATTGGTAAACTGTTTTGTGATGCTGAGCAGGTCTTATATGGAAGTCATCATGCAGGACTCTAGTCAGTATCCTGCATCACATGAAAGACAATAGGGACATGGAGGTGGTCAGACATGTTTATCTACTGTATACATATGTATACTTGTCAGATTACCTCAAAGCCTACACTTACCAACTGAGTGACCCTATGCAATTTTGACATGTGGGAAATAGTGATCCATATGGGTTTTATGTCAGATGTGTGAATCATAAGAACTGTCAGAATGCCGTATAGGTAGACAGGTTAACCATCCTTGTGCAGTGGCTACTACCTAGCAGTTTACATAATGGTAGTCTTTCCTATTGACCTACCAGTGTGAATATGCAGATGGTTGGGTCTTTATTTCCACATGTGCAATCTACAGCACCCAATACTTTGTGGAGGTGACATTATAAATGCCATGCAAGTCAGTGGCTCTTTCCCTTGGTGTGCTGGGAAAACAGATTTGCTTTTCCACACGTGCAAGCAGTGTATCCAGAAATTTACTGAGCATTCCACAGAGAGATACTTGTGAGATACCCAAGGTGTCTCCTGTTCATCTCTGAGAAGGTCAACACCTGCACCGCACCACATGCAACACATAGCCCTCCAGAACACCCACCATCACAGCTCTCATATAAAAACACAAACCACACACCCACCTTTGCGGAGGCTTTCAATAGAAATCTACCCAAACAGCAGAGACCTCCAAGGCAGAAACGCACTCCACCACCACAACACAGCACAAACAACAAGACACACAACTCACCTACACAGTGTGCCCCTCAACCTAAGCCTCTAAGACAAAACAGCTTGCCCAATACACTAACCTTAGGTGACTTGATAGTTGGGCACACTGATGTCCCACTCAATAGATTGAATAAGGAGAAGGTAGTAGTCAGCTGTCTATCAGGTACCAGAATCCGACACATAACACAAGCACTCAGGTCACTCCACAAGTACAGGTATGACTCTGTCAATGTCCATGTGGGTGTGAAAGACCTGAGCTGCACCTCCCTGGGCTACATGAAAAGAGACATGGAGGAGTATTCAGATTATGTGGCCCAGGCAGGTATGACCCTAGCCCTGAGCAGCATCCTACCATTGCCTGGAATGATACCGCAGTACAAGCAGAAAATTATTGACTTCAACAATTGGGTAAGTTTCTGGTGTCATTCTAAGGGGATCCAGTATCTGTCTGCTTGGAATGACATGATTGACAGACCTCGATGCTTTGCCAGGGATGGCCTGCATCTGTCACCCCTGGGTTTTTGGATACTGGCTAATGCTCTTGCCACCCCTATAATGTCTTTTTTAGGCAGTGTTCTAAAGTCCAAATTAATACCGTAACAGCTATAAATAAATAAATGCAATCTGAGGGTCATGCTGCTCAGTGATAGAAGTCTACATCTCAAGATGCACTTGCTCGAAGCACTCCTCAAAATGGAGAACATCGATATTTGTGCTGTAACAGAGACTTCGTTTAAAGCAGCAGAAAGCACCCCTGTGCTACCAGGCTATAACTCATTCCACACCTTTTGGCCCTAGAACATGGACCACAGCTACAAAGGCAGTGGTGTCTCCATATTCATAAAGGATATGCATATCTCCAGACTAGTAGCCCAGCACTACATATCTGAGATACCTCAGGTAGAGCTAACATTGGGTAAGATGGTGATTCAGGTCATAGGCTGCTACAGGTCCCCAACAGTGTCCCAAGACTCTCACTCCACATTCCTAAGCACCCTGGAAACTATTAGGGTCCAACCCAACACTCTCATACTAGGTGACTTCAACTACCCTCCATCAACTGGGAAAACTTCTTGTGCACCAATACACTGGTCCAATGCTTCCTGGAATTCATCAATTCCAATGTCCTGGACCAGCTCATTCTTATTCTCACTAGTGGGAGCAACATCCTTAACAGGGGCAAGAATTACTCTACACAAATACTCAATTCCTCCCTGGTTAGATCCAACCACAAACTAATCACCATGGAAATTCAAATCTCACCCACATTCCCTGCAAAGGTAACTACCATGAAAAACTTCTCCAAAGCTGATTTTGGGCTCCTAAAAACAGAGGTGGCTAACTTCATGGCACCCATGTCAATGGAAAATAGATGCATGACTGCTGAATCATACATCACTGCACTGTACGAACAAGTACATAAATGCATGGAACTAGCCATACCCAACAAAACCAAGCCACTCTCCTTCTAAAAAAGGAAGCCAATCTGGTGGTCTCCTGCCATTAATAAACACTACAACAGAAGGAAGAAACTGTTGCAGAAAAAGGTGAAGTCCCAAGACTGGAAAAACTCCCTTATTAGCTTCAACAAAAAGTTGAGATCCCTCATCAAAACCTCTGAAGCCAGCTATGAAGACAGAATTGTGGCAGATACTAAAAACAGCCACAAAGCCTTCTATAGTTATATCGAGAATCTCCACAGCAATACCCAGGTTTTCTCTGAGTTACTGCACAATGGTACATCCCATATTGAGCCAACAGATATTGCCAACATACTGGCCGACAGAGATTTAGTGCCAACTTTACTCCTCTCTCCCCCCCATAAAGGACCAAGCACAATATCAGAGGAATGCTAGGCACCCAGCATTACTGCAGCACAAGTTAAAGCTGCATTGTCCAAGGCCAAGAATACAGCTTCCATGGGACCCAACAATATCCCTGGATGTGTTCTACATGAACTACAAAGTGAACTGGCACCACATCTGTGTGCCCTGTTCAGTCACAGCCTTACCTCAGGCTTTGTCCCTACCAAATGGTGCACTGCTACAGTCATCCCTTTCCATAAAGGGGGAACAACTACAGACCCTGGGAATTATCGCCCCATTAGCCTGACAAGTCTGATATGTAAGGCTATGGAGCGCATCATCATGGACCTAATTAACAAGGATATAGGGAATCTCCAAACTCTAGATCCCACGCAGTTTGGTTTTGTGAAAGGTAGATCATGCCTGCTCAACCTGGTTGACTTCTTTGAGTCAGTCACGAGAGCTGTAGATGAGGGCAAGGCAGTTCATACAGCCTATCTTGATCTGGCCAAGGCATTTGATACCATTCCCCTCTCAGGAATTATTGATAAACTTACCAAACTAGGCATTAACCCCTATATCACTAGGTGGGTTGTAAAATGGCTCACAGATAGAACCCACAGTGCGAAAGTATCAGACACAGGGATCGGTCTTGGGTTCTCTCCTGTTTGGTATCTACTTCTCAGAAGTCCAGGCCAACACAGAAGGACTCAGGCTGACCAAGTTCATAGACTACTGCAAGCTGGGAGCCATTATTAACTCCCCAAGTGTTGTAGACATCCTACAGAAAGGCCTCACTGAGACCAGTGATGAGTGTGGAAACCATGGCCTTAAGCTTAATGCCACAAAATGCATTGTCATCCCCTTTGGGAAAAACTCAGTTCCCACTAATTACCATATCAATGGGAGCCCACTGAAGGTGTTTTAAGAGATTTGGGGACGCAGGTTGACAGCAACCTCTCCTTTGACCACCACATTTCCACTGTGGTCAGAAAGTCCTTCTCTGTGGCACATCTCATTACCAAGGGTTTTGCATCCAGGAAGAAAGACATCATCATCTCTCGCTACTCTTCCCTCATTAGGCCAGTCATAGAGTATAATGCCCATTTGGCATGTACCTCACCAGACACATGCAACAGCTGGAAAGGCCACAAAAGTACCTCACGGAGAGGATCCTAGGCCTTAAACACATGTCCTACATGGATAGACTCAAAAAAACTCCAGCTATTCTCTGTCTCATATCGTGTACTAAGAGGCGATCTCTGCTTGACTTACAAAGGCATGTTTGATTCAGCTCTGTTAGAAATGCTACATCTAAAGAAATCCCAATCCCTCCACACCACATGCTCCAGAGACCTCAACCTCATTACCACAATCAACAGAACATGCTGGAGGGACAGGTGCATAACACAGAGACTGCCTATGCTCTGGAATAGACTTCCCATACATGTCAAGCAGAGAACCTCACTGTCTCTCTTCAAGAGAGATCTTGATGATTGGATGGGAAATAGAAAGTTCATCCCAGGGATCACTCCAGTGGCTCTACTTGATAGAGGCACTGGAAACTAATGTTGGGCAGCATGATGCCAGGGCACTTCTATGGGCTAGGCTTGTAAAGGCTCCAGGGCCATTAGCCTAGTACACAACTTTGAACCTCTGAACCAGTGATATTTTGGATCTTCTGGAAAATCATTCAGGATTGCAGACAGGCAATACTGATAGCGTGTTGATATAAAAGGTATTATTCTATTAACTTTTACGTCGATTACAGTAATATATAAAGGGTGTGATGAATTTTGATCCTTTATTCCTGCAGTAGTTTTGGCTTTTCCAAGAATATTTGGAGCAAAGACATTGAGAGTTACAGTACTTGGTGTCCTGCCAGTATTTATACCACTCTATAAAAGAGAAGACCACCACTGAAGATCAGGAGCATCTGCTCTTCTTAAAAGCCCTGGTAAGAACTAAATTATTGATGTTCATTGTATAGGAGGTCCATGCATTTATCCAGTTTCATTAATGGACAGAGCCTACATGGCACCAATGCATGTATAATATCTCTGTCCACCTTAAAGCAATCTGTCAGCTACTGGTCTGTTAGCTTCTGGTGTGTGATGTGCTGTCTGTATCAGTTCTGGTCATGCTACCTATTGCTGATTCCACTACCAACTAGTGGTAGAGGTGCTTCTGAATAATGTATGCTGCTAAACAAATGCTGTTGCTACTACAAGTTAAAATATTATTTTCTTAACTGCTAAAGCATATTTCTGTAACCTACTGCTTCCTAAAGATCAGAAATTTGTTTTCTTTCATTGAAACAATAATCTTTAAGTGATTAATGAGCATGATATATGCTATAGTTAAATAGATACATCTTTTAAGTGGTAGTTTAAACTACAGTTGTCTGAGTCTATTTACCATAAAATTAAATTTTGAGATAATAGGATTAAGGCCATAGGAAATCCTCTGTTGATGGTGTAGATCAGTCCAAGATTTGGGCTTTTTTAGCAGCTAGACCTCCAAATGAGCATGCAGCCTCACTCCCACACAATGACTTTTAGAAGGAAGGTCTGTTATGAAGGTGAGAGCATCCTCTTCCCCAAGTATCAAGAGCTGTTGTACCAACAAATGCCCTAGGAGACGGCTAAAGGAGCCTGAAAAAAAACTAAACCATGGGAAATCTGATATACCAGTGTAAAAATAATCTATATTCTACCAATACCCTGCATAAGACCTCCTTCTAACTGCCTGTGTGGGAAAAATAACACAACACATGATATGAGCATATATGCAGTAACCAAGGAAAGATACATATAAAATCTCTGCTTGGCTCAAATCTCTCTGCGTGTGTGTGGGTGTGTGTATATATATATATATATATATATATATATATATATATATATATATATATATATATATATATATACAGATGAAGGACCAGGAGCACAGATAGAAGGATACTCACCTGCAGCAGTGATGCTATTACTGGACAATCGACTATTATGGTAAGCATAATCCCACATCTGTGCTATGTGCATTATAAAGATATTTGCGCAGGAAATTCTAATACAACTATGAGAGTACTAAGGAATGTCCTCACTGTGCCCATGGGTGGATGAATGAAACTTGCCCAGCAGTACAGCCAAAGCAAATTCTGCTCTACCTCTAGAATGGACATCTGGCATGACTGACTGGTAGTGAGCAGTTGAAACTCAACTGCATGTATTTCATTTGAGAATACCAACAAATATTAAGTCCACCACTGCAAGTCAGTAACACCAGAGACACTGCACTCCTGGCCAGCAGGAAAAGTACCTTCCTGATGATAAATCTAGAGCTATACCACTGCAAGAAGAACTCTAAAAAGAATAAAAGAGGTTAATGTAATTAATCCAGTGAATTAATTTCATTTTCACTTCGTCTTCATATGTGTAAGGTGTCCTACCATGCCAGTGTTTTGCTGCTGCCATTAATATTTCATGGCCTTTATTTTAATTGAAACTGCAGATATACAAATAACTAAGTTCTTCAGGTCTATTTTTTTCTAATTGTGTCTCTCCATCTTTATTGACTCCTCTGAAATAGCTGCAGTTCCTCAAAGGTATTGTAGTTCACTTGTTGGATAAGTGCTTTAGTATACAGACTTCAGTATATTATAAACAATGAACAGATATAGTGTGTTTATGTATAATTTCTTCAGGTGTGAGAAGGGAGGAGCATTTGGGGAACTGGGCATATCAATCAAGCTGGCCTAACAGATTGGCACCATCATGCCAATCAAGCTGGCAAGTCATAACTAATGGAATCAACAGTAAGTATTATATGACAAAGTGCCTGATGTAAGTGAGTCAAGCACTGTTCAGAGCCTTCTGTAATCAAGCACTGTTCAGAGCCTTCTGTAACCAGCAGTTGCTCAGATCACTTAGAATAATTCAGTACTTGCTGCATTTAAATATTGCTGGATGTCTGTCCTAAACCTTGCATTGCAAATGAGTGAATGCATGTAAAAGTATCAGCCTTCCAAATTATTTGGGCAGCTACATTTCTGAAGAAGGCTGCAGTCATGACTGTTGACTAGATGATGTGAGCCTTATCTTCCTTGGTCAAACTCTTGTATTTGTCATAAAAGATAATGCAGTTAGCAATTCACTTGTAGATGCTTTGTTTGATAATGGGTCAATACTGTTTGCCCTTCAAAAGTGACACAAGTAGTTAATTTATTTCATCCTTTTTCCTGTTTAAAGAAGGAAATACCTAACTGAATATAATTTTTAAAAGGATACATCAGAGAATTCCATAACTATAGAGAAAAGGTTTTGTTCTCAGTGCCACGCTTTTCTTGTGGAAAACTACATATGGCTGTTTATACACCAATGATTGAAATTTAGATATCCTTCTAGCTTGAGTGAACACAGGTAAGAAAATAAATTTCCCAAACTGTAAATTTGGATACATGTCCATCCATCAAAAAACAAAGCTTTGAAAGGCATGTAGCATCAAACATGCCATTTATCAAGCCGTTCTAAGATCGCATTATGGTAAGGTTAAGAAAATTTGCCCTTTCCTCACTGTAGTGTGATCTCAGAGTTGGTATATATAATTAGCAGGGTTGTGGGGGCTAGCCCCTACATGAGGAAGTTTTGATGAACAGCATTACAATGTAATGCAGTTCGATGTTTTTACCCTTCAGTGCATAACCATAGACCCATTCAGTTCTGCTGAACTCATGGGCAGACTTTCTTTTTCATTTACAAAAGTCAAATTCTTCACAGAGCCCACGAGATATCCCAAATGCATTCAATAAAGAAATTTGTCCAAATGAAACAACAACCCAGCTAAGAGTAAATATAAATTCTCAGAATTAAGTGATACTTGGTACATACTCTGGCTGCAGTAGAAGGCCTAAATAGTGTGGAAGTGCAATTTTAGGAGTCTGTAACCAGGAACTTGAGGGATTATGTGCGCATTGTGGGCAGGAATATGTAGATAAGCATCCTGTAAATCCAAAGTTTTCAGATAAACATTCTGTCATAGGAAAGAAAGCAGTGTCTGAAGAGTCAACATTTTTAACTTTTTGTTTTCTTGAATTTGTTTAAGTTTGACAGCTATGAGACAAATCTCTATTGTTCTTCCTTTTAACTATCTAGGAAGAATCATAAATAAAAATATTTACTCAAAATGTTTTTATTCATTTTATAAAACAATAATTCAACAATATAACAGATGGAAAAACAAAAACTATATATAGTGGCCATAACGCATATAAATGCAAAGGAAAACAAATTAATATTTTTCTAATAAATTAACCAATTTCTTCCAAGCAATTAACTTGTGGTTTGTATTGTTTGTTCTCATTTTTATAGTAGCAATCTCATTATTACAAGTAGACTCAGCTAAATGAACAAATTCAGATCTAAATAAAGGAGTAGACTTTTATTTCCAATTCTTTGTGACAATTTTTCTTGCCATGGAAAGGATAGTCCACAATAAAGATATTTGGCTTTTATGAAGGATCTCTGGAACAGGTACATTAAAATGTATAAGAAAACCGAGATTGTACAATTATCATTCCATAAGGCTTTACAAAATTTTTCCCAAACAGGGGAAATTAGCTTACAATTAACAACCATATGTACCCAATCAGCATCTAGTGATCCACATCTCCAATATTTTACATCTTCTATCTTATATATTATTGCCATTTTGTGAGGCATTAGGAAACATCTGTGTAAAAATGTCCATGTATCTATTCTACAATATGGAGAAAATGTGGATCCTTTTACCAATTCCAAGCATAGTTTTTTTTTTTATCTTTTATTGTGAATTCTTACTTGTTAACTTTTGTGGAGTATTCCAAAAGGAGATGTCTACCTTGTTAAATTAATTTCTAAGAATTTTATAGATCTTGGATATATAGAAAGTATTCTTAAAGGCACCATTGTTAATGGATGAAACAAAATCCAAGATTTTAAGTGAGTTCTTACTGTATGTGTCTATAAACTACATCTAGCAAACAGATTGTCGGTAGAATTTATCTTATTAAGAGATAGGAACTGATTCCAATATAATAAATCACCTCTCTTAAACTCTAGCATTTTTTGATATCAAAAGAGATTACACATTCATTGGTTAAAGCATTTGGAAAAATATTAATGCATTGTTGATCAAATGATTGGAAGATATACATCTTTTAATCATCAATATGATCAGATTTATAAGAGGAATGGAAACAACTTTGTTTCTCATTTAGTGTATATATTTTAAGATCCATATAAAGATGTTTCTATGAAACTGAATATATGACTCAAGTACGGTTTTATTATTGCTTACTAATAAGCTTTCATGAATTAACTTC
The DNA here is from genome assembly GCF_019279795.1 of Protopterus annectens. NCBI lineage: Eukaryota > Metazoa > Chordata > Ceratodontiformes > Protopteridae > Protopterus > Protopterus annectens. The sequence continues at coordinate 423,178,074 of NC_056741.1, forward strand.
TAATAAGATGAATATGAAGTATTATTCCATAATAATAATATGTTAATAATTACAGACTTCAGATACAAATCTATATTTGGAAATCCTACACCCCCTTCTTCCCAGCTTGCAGTATGCCAATGTAATGAAATTCTTATTTTTTAGGGTACCAAAGAAACTTGAGTAAAATAATATTTAATTTCTTTTTAATTTTTATAGGTGGAGGAAGTATTAACACCTGACTAATAAATAGAATTTTGGGTAATATCATTTTGATTAAAATTATTCTATCTTTGAATGCAAAAAATAGTCTATTCCAGTTATTTATTAAACCTATAGTTGAGTTTATTAGATATTGATAATTAGTCAAGAGTGACATTTTATAATTAGATTCAACGAAGATACCTAAGTATTTGATTTGTTTGCCTACCCATTTAATATTTCTGTTAGATTTCAATTTTGTGGTAGCTTTCTTATTTATTAGAAATGTTTGAGTTTTATCATGATTACATTTTAAACCTGAGATATTTGCAAATGAATCTAAGGAATTCAATAAATGATCGACAGTACAGAGTCGATTATCCGAACATCGATTATCCAAAATGTCACTTATCTGAACCAGCCTTCCAAAGTTTTCAGGTAGTAAAATTTATAAAGTCTAAATATGTAAACATTATACATATTTACTTGAGCATGTTTTTTGAGCTTGTAGCCAGCTTGTGTGTGAAAAATATTCTTTACTGTTCACTGGAATTATTGAATGGTTGAAATGTGTATTCCTGCATGCAGAAAAAAAACATTTTATATATTTTTTTATCTAGTTCAATTATATATTTGATTATCTGAGCAGTTTGATTATCCAAACTACCCTAGGTCCCAATTAGTTTGGATAATCGAGTCTCTACTGTATTGAGATTTCATTGTCATCAAAAGTAATTAACAATTTGTCAGCAAACAATTGTATCTTGGGGGATAATTCATCTGAAACCTTATAACCCTTAATATCCCTGTTATTTCTAATGTAATTTGCAAGAGGTTATATGGCAAGGGCAAAAAGTAATGGAGAAAGGGGGCACCCTAGTTTGGTACCTTTTGAAATGTGAAATGGTCTAGAAATAAAGGAGCCAATCTTTGCATAGGAAGTTGAGTTTTCATAGAGTTTTTAGATTAGTGGAATAAAGTCTAGGGAAGAGTTATATTCCTGTAAAACTTTAAATAGCTATGACCAACTTAAAGAATCAAACTCTTTATGTGAAGACAAATAATTCATTTGTTTTATTTGCTATGTCTATTAAGGAAAATAGTCATTGCATTATCTTGTACCTTTCTATTCTTAAGAAAATCAGTTTGGTCTTCATCAATTAATTCAAAGATTATGTTATTTAATCTACCAGCTATAATAGACATAAAAATCTTGCAGTCTATGTTCAACAAAGAGATTGATCTATATGATGTATATAGGTTAGGGTGTTTATCAGGTTTCAAAATGGGAGATAGAATATTTCCACGAGGGGGAATATTAGTTATGGTTTTAACTTCTTGGACTGTGTCAAGTAGAGCTTTTAATATATTGTCAGACAAAAGCTTATAAAATTCTAGAATTAGGCCATCTTTATTTATCTTAAGTTATTTTATTTGGTCTTTCAATTCCTTGAATGAAAAGGATTTATCTATTATATTTTTGTTATTTTTGATAGTTTCTTTTGAATGTTATTCATTAAAAAAATATGTATTTTTATGGTTGATTTAGTATTGTTGATATTCTCATAATGTTTCTTAAAGCATTGTAAATTTTTTTTAATCTCTGGCTAGAAAAGTCTGATTATTTTTTTTATACACAATTTTTGATATGATTTTCCGGGTCTATATTAGAACACCGAACATTCAAAATTTTGATTGTTCTAATATCAAACCCTATGAATCAAAAATTTAAAACATCGAACATTCAGAACAGCAAATTTTTTCCAAGGGAAAAAATTCCCTGTTCCAAAACACATACACTCAACATAAGCACAACAAACAGCAATCCACACACACACACCTAAACTCTTACATCTAACCCTACACTAAACTATACATATACCACTAACTATCCACTTACCTTAACCCAAACCCTAACCCTAAGGTCCGTCACTATCACACAGTCACCTCACCTGTGCCCTAACCCTAACTCACCTACCCCACCCTAACTCTCATGTCCACACAATTGCAAACTTACCTGACCCACGCCCTAACCCTAACTCACCTAATCTGTCCTAGCCCTCACGTCCACACAATCGCACACTTACCTGAACCCAACCCGTATCTTTCCACCACAGCACTGAAAATACCAAAGCAACAAAAATGGACAACTGAATTCTTTCCCTAGGAAAAAAATTGTTTTTCTGTTTCTTCGATATTTTCAGCATTTGCTGAAAATGGGTCAATATTAGAACACTCGAAATTTTGAACATTCGGTGTTCTAATATAGACCAGATTTTTCTCATTTAAATATTTAGACCTAACTGCAATTTGTGTAAACTCTTAGAATTAATTGAATATAACTGCAATCTAATTTTCTCCAGATTGAAATACATATTATGCTGTAAGATATCCTGGTATTCTTTATTTAGTTTACTTATGTTAGCTAGTGCAGTTCTGTCATTTTGTACAAGGTTCAGTTTTAACCTAGCAATTTCATAGGTTCATAGGTTCATACTAGGCTATCTGCCCTGGGGCAATTATAAGCCTAGCCCGATTTTGTTTGGCTTACGCCACCCATTGATTTGAGTATACTGTGCCCTTTTTAAGGTTTAGTTTGCTGTGCCTCTGTTTAATAGTGACACGGAAGTAATCCCCGGGACAAACCTACGATCCCCCATCCACTCATCAAGATTCTTCTTGAAGAGATTCAGTGAGGTGCTCTGCCTAATACAAATTGGAATTCTGTTCCAGAGCAAAGGGAGCCTCTGGGTTATGAATCTGTCCCTCCAGCAAGTTCTATTTATTTCAGTGCTGAGGTTCAAGTCCCTCGAGTATGTGGCTCTAAGGGATTTAGATTTACTGAGGTGGAGCATGTCCATTAATTCTGGATTGGACATAGCTTTATATGTCAGGCATAGATCGCCTCGAAGTAGGCGGTATGCAACTGAGTAGAGCTGGTGTTTTCTTAACCGAGCAGCATATGGCATCTGTTTGAGTCCCTTGATCCTCTTGGTGAGGTACTTTTGGGGTCTTTCTAATTGCTGCAGGTGTTGGGTAAGGTACATCCCAAAAGGGGCATTGTATTCTATGATGGGCCTGATGAGGGATGAATAAAGGGGCACGATTACCTCTCTTGATCTAGATGTGAATCCTTTCATGATGAGGTGGGCTATGTAAAAGGTCTTTCTAACCACTTTGGCAATGTGGTTGTCAAATGAGAGATTGCTATCAACTTGGGTCCCCAGATCCCTAATTACTTTCTCTGTACTTAATGGGTTACCGCCTATGTGGTAATTTGTGGGCACATTGTTTTTGCCAAAGGGTATGACTATACACTTTTTGGCATTTAGCTTTAGACCATGGCTCTGGCACCAGTTATCCGTCTCTGTGAGACCTTTTTGAAGGATGTTTGTGTCAGCTGGAGAGTTGATTATGGCACCTAGTTTGCAGTCATCTGCGAACTTGGTGAGCCATAGTCCTCCCATGTTGGCCTGTACCTCTGAAAAGTATATACTGAACAAGAGCAGTCCCAGGACAGAACCTTGTGGGACGCCACTTATGACCGGTTTCGAGTCTGACATGGCTCCAGCAACTCTCACTCTGTGGGTTCTGTCTTTGAGCCAGGTTGCGACACATCTTGTGACATAGGGGTTTATATTTAAGCTGGATAGCTTATCTATGATGCCCGAGTGGGGTATTGTGTCAAATGCCTTTGCTAGGTCCAGATAGGCTGTGTGGACTACCTTCCCTTCATCTATGGCTTTGATGACTGTTTCGAAGAAGTCAACCAGGTTCAAAAGGCAGGATCTGCCGAACTGGGTAGGATCTAGTGTCTGTAGGTCCCCAATGTCTTTGTTTATGAGCTCCATGATGATCCTCTCCATAGCCTTGCAGACTAAGCTAGTCAGGCTTATGGGGCGATAGTTTCCAGGGTCCGTGGAGGCTCCACCTTTGTGGAGTGGGACCACTGTTGCTGTACACCATTCTGTGGGCACATATCCTGTAGTGAGGCTGAGATTGTACAGCTGTTTTATTTGAGGGATTAGTTCTTCTTGGAGTTCATGTAGGACTCAACCCGGGACGCCATCTGGTCCCATGGAAGCAGTGAGAGGGCAGCCTTTACCTGAGCATCAGAGATGTTTGGGAGGCAGCCCTCTGCCGGGATAGATACTTGCTCTTTTTTGGGGGGGGGGTGGAGAAGTTTGCACTGAACCTGTCTGCCAGGATATTGGCGATGTCTGTGGGTTCAGTATATTTTTTGTCATTTAGAATCAACTCAGAACAAGTCTGGGAGTTGCATCCCAGGTTCCTAACATAACTGAAAAAAGCCTTATGAATGTCTTTAGTGTCCTGAGCAATTTTTCTCTCGAAGCTGACCTTGGAGGATTTTATGAGGGACCGTAATTTTTTGCTAGTACTGATCAGGGATGCGTTCCCTATTAGGGATTTTGCTCTATCATGTAGTATCTTCCTCCTTTTGTTGTACAGTTTATTTATGGCTGGGGTCCACCAGACTGGACGTCTGCCTTTGGATGTTTGGGTTTTGGTTTTGTTTGGGATAGCATGATCCATGCATTCCTGGAGATGTCTGTAGAATGCGTTTATATAGTATTCTGCAGTTTGGGCCGTAGTTTCCACTGGTCCTGGGGCCTTGAAGGATTCCACTTCGGTTTTGAGAAGTGAGAAGTTCGCTTTTGAGAAGTTTTTCACTGTGGTTTTCTGGGCTGGGGGTGGGGTCGTGATGTGGACATCCAGTGAAATTAATTTATGGTCTGATCTTACCAATGAGGGATATACTTCAGGTGTGGAGCATAGAGTCCCCATGTTGGTAATGATCAGGTCTAGTATGTTATCCCCTCTTGTGGGAGTGGTGACTAGTTGTTCCACAGCATTTGAGTTTATAATTTCCAGGAACCTTTGGGCTAAGGTGCTGGGGCTTGAGTAGTGCTCCCAGTCTACGTTTGGGTAGTTGAAGTCGCCCAATATAATGGTATTCGGAGAGATCTTCATGTTCTCCAATGTTTTCAGGAAAGCCGAGTGGGATTCCTGACTTTGAGAAGGTGGTCTGTAGGATGCTATAAACTGAAAAGCAGTCTTGACCACTGTTAGTTGCACATGGATGGTCTCCGATACTTCGTGCAATGCCACTAACCTGGAGGTGTGGATATCCTTGATAAATATGGACACTCCCCCTCCTTTTGTGGTTTGGTCCAGGTTTTGGGGCCAAAAAGCATGATATGATGTATAACCTGGTAGTGCTGGGGTGCTCTCTGGAGCCTTGAACCAGGTTTCTGTCACTGCACAGATATCGATGCTCTCCATACTGAGGAGAGCTTTGAGTGCGTGCAACTTGAGGTTAAGACTTCTGGCATTTAGCAGCATTACCCTTAGTTTCTTGTTTCTTGTGCTGTCTATGGAGGTGGGTTTGACTTTTGAGCCTTGCCTAAAAAAGGCACTATGGGGGTGGCAAGAGCCTTTGCCAATATCCGAAAGCCCAGTGGTGACAGGTGCAAGCCATCCCTAGCGAAGCAACGTGGCTTGTCGAGCATGTCATCCCAGGCTGACAGACACTGGATCCCCTTAGAATGACACCAAAATTTTAGCCAATTGTTAAAATCGATCATTTTGTCTTTGTACTGTGGCATCATTCTAGGTGAGGGTAGGATGCTGCTCAAGGTCAGGGTCATACCGGCCTGGGCTACCTGATCAGAGAGCTCCTCTATGTCTCTTTTCATGTAGTCCAGGGAGGTACGTCTCAGGTCATTCACACCAGCATGTACAATGACTGAGTCATATTTGTATTTGCTGTGGAGTGACCTGAGTGCTTGCATTATGTGGCGGATCCTAGCGCCCGACAGGCAGCTCACTGTGACCTTCTCTTTATTTAGCCTGGTGAGCGGGACGTCAGTGTGTCTGACAATAGAGTCACCTATTACAAGAGTATCAGGTGTGTTATTCAGCCTTAAGGGCTGTGGCTGCTTGGCACACTGACTTTGTGGGCTATGTGTTGTGCGTGTTTTGTTTTGGGGTAGCGTTTGCTTGGATGTCTGCTTTGGAGGTCTCTGTTGCTTAGGTAGACTTTTATTTAGAGCCTCCGAGTATGTTTTTGTGTATTTATGTGTTTGGTTCGCTGATGTGGTGGGACTATGTGATACTGGAATTGTGTTGTGTGAGGTTACCTTCTCCTCCTGACTGGTTTCACAAGTTTTGAGATGAGAGAGCTCAGCCTCCAATTTGGCTATATGGTTGCATTTCTCACATATATTTGAACCTGTTTGGAGGAGGAGAGGGTTGACCGTGTACATGAGACAGTTGTAACATTGCCTCAAAATTCCCAGATTCACCAGCTGGACTGGAGAGGAAACCATTGACTGACCTTTGGACATGCTAGAGTAATATAGGGAAGCTGAATTAAGACGGACCAATAGGGGACAAGGTAATCGTAGAGAGTATAAGAGTAAGTAGTGCTTATGGTTTAATAGTGCTAACTTGAAAGATTACTTATTTGGACCAGTGAAGGGCCTTAGAATGAGAATATGGTGTTTAAATTGAGAGATAGAGCAGTTCTAAGGGAAAAAGTGAAGAGCAGACTTTGTGGAGCCAGGAATAGTTTAAACCCAATTAGGAGGCGCTGCCCGTTGTTGCGCTATGCATAAAAACGTGCAAAACCGCGCAAGAGGGATTTAAGAGAGGAAGATCAAGGAGTTAGGAATTGACCCAAAATGGCCAATAAAACTACAGTTTCAAGTCAGTAACCAGTCCCACAGGGGGAGGCAGGCTGCTCAATGTTTATCACTGCCACTGATGAATAGAGAGACTTCCCTTTAGCCCAAGCAAAAAATGGCCTCCAAGAAAATTACAAACAGTTCAGAACAGCAAGCCTGTAACTGAACTTTTTTAAATCTCAGAAAAGTGGGGAAAAAAGCAAGATTTTTTTTTTTTTTTCAGAGATAGCAGAGGTTCACAAGTATCAACAAGTTATAACAGTGCAGTAAATGACCCCACACTTGAGTGCTAGGCCAGAGACAGATAAAATGCAAGTTCTGAGAAAAAAAAGATTTTAAAAATAAGTGCAAACAGGAAATTCAGTAAACAGCTCTAGGTTGTGCTCTAAATACAGTTACTAATGCAGAAATCAAGTTTAACAAGCCATTTCATTTTGTATGTCTAACAATTTTTTGTCCCACTCTTTTTTTTTGTATAAATACCAGCTCTTGGCTTTGCCATATAACACTACCTTTAGAGTGCCCCATAGAATCATATCAGAAACCTCCCCATTATTGTTAAGATCAATGCATTGTTCTATTTCACTTAAAATCCATTCCTTAAAACCTTTTACATTCACTATATAAACAGGCAGATTTTGACAACAGCTTAAAATATTCATATTAAAATTTATCTTAAAGGTGATAGTATTATGATCTGATATGGGGCATGATTCCTATAATACATTATCTATTTTTGATAGTAAAGAACTAGTTACTAGAACTTTTAGTCAGCCTGCCAAACCTATAAGAGGAATGGGAACATTTTAAAGAAAAAGATGATTTGATGCAATCTATATCCATTAAAGTTCTAGCATTCTAAATAAAAACATTTACCTTGACCTGATACAAGAACTGTCTGAATGGCCTAGTGGCAAGAGCAAATCTAGTTGAGCCATTAGAGTTACAAGAGCAGAACCCAGAAATGACATGGTGCAAACCTCTATGGAATGATATGTTTCACAACCCCTCTAACCTATTTATCTAGTGTAACTTAAAACCACTATGATGTAAAACAGGAATTCCTTAATCTTGGAAATAAGGATGTGAGTAGGGTGAAATTAATAAGGTATTGAGATAATAGTGGTCATTATTTTAATGTTTATCATGATAACTTGGTTTCTGCTGCCAGAATTGCTGATGTTTTGCAGATATCCGAAGGTGAAACATCTCTTTCACATTCGCCATTGTTGTAATTTGCTTTCTATTTGCTTAATGGCTTTTTAAGAGGGAGAAACAAATAAGAGATGTGTATGATCCAGTGGTGTATATGACTCACTCTTGCCACTAGGCCATTCAGACAGTTCCTGAATTCAGGTCAAGGTAAATGTTTTTATTTATGATTCTTCCTAGATCCTTAAAAGGAAGAACAATAGAGATCTGTTTCATATCTGTCAAACTCAATCAAATTCAACAAAACAAAAATTAAAAAATATTTGACATAAAATAAAAAAGGCTATTGAGCCAAACAAGCCTCATTTTCATCATTCCCACAGAAACTCACAGAAGTTGACATTCACTGTGTCTTACCTAAATTTGATAATGTGAGTTTCTAATTTTCCAATTCTTTGCTATGAAATATTTTTCATTAAGGAAATGTGAGATTACTTGATCTAGGCTTTCCTTTTAGGATCTCAGTCTGGTGCTGTGGTGGCAGACATATACACCCTTCTACCAATTCTATCTAGAAACCAAGTTCTCATTTGGCAAAGTTCCAGGGTCAGCCAGTGGGTGTTTAGAAAGAATTTGAATCTTCTTAGTTATGTACTTTATTAAAAAAAAGACAAGAATAATTTTTGAGGATATAGTAGTTTTTGTAAATTTTGCCATTAAGTCTTCTTAGGTGAAGAATATTGTTTAATGACCCAGTTAAAATAATTTCTCATCAAATGTGGCATGCTTGTAAAAGGTGAATCCTTTGGGGAGCAGATTAAAGGACACCTTCATCCCCATCAAATCATCCTGGATAAGAAATATAACTAGAATATGCTAGATCACCTTATTATTTTCCAAATCTGATGAGAGGGAGCGAATGTTTGCCTTCTCCACTTTAACTTAGGTGTTGTTGACAAACACTGTGTAGCATATTTGTCTCAAGGCAAAATACTCATGAGCAAATTTTTGTAGTCAGGGGCAAAAGCAGGGATAACCTGGAATCTGCAGGGGAACTGGTATCTGAGTCATAGATGACAAAACTTTGGAAATTTGGGTAGTGGGTAGATGAATATTGTTGGCTTATGTACAGGCATGTGCACAACTGTTCAAACGACAAGTATTCTTTTTTACTATTGTTATCTCCTGGAAAGCTTTATGCCAAGGCACTAGAGAGGTTTTGTGCTTTTAATAAAGGATATATTACTGGCCTTTGTCGTTTGGACATTTTTCTGTTCTGAATTTGGTGCTTTTGGATTGTATGTGGTATGGCCAGTGATTCTTCCTTTATACAATTGCCCTGAATATTTCATGAAGAAGGGGTAGAATGAGGTCAGATGACTATGGAACAATATTTGGGCCAGTCTAGAGAGACCAGAGAGGTGAGAGAGATTCAACCATAAGGTACCTCTATGCCAAAAACAAATTATGCTGTTAAATCTTGGGAACGTATTTTGGAGGAGGGGGTTAAAAAAAGACCGCTTAACCTCTTTCAGTGTGTGGGTCAACCTAATGTGGCAAATGTTTCTTCAGAAACACAAGACTCTTTAGACTGTCTTGAAAAACTTTTGTTTAAAGAGAATTCTTTACATTTTAACATTCTCAGTCTGCAACGCTATATAGACCTCGATATAACACCGAGAGGGCTACGTTTTGTTAATTCCCCTACCACTCCGTTTGATGCTACTGATGCAATAGATAAACAATTTGAAACCAGGTGGGATTTGGCAGCTCACAAATGTGTAACGGAATGGTTACCTATTCTCATTGAGAGAAATACAGTTAAACAATGTAAAATAAAAATAGACATAGAGATCTGTTGCACCAGTTTGACTTTACAGTTTAATTTGTAACAGTTCAATAAATATTGGGCAGCTATAATGTGAAGCTGGAAGAGGTTTCAAATGATATCATCAAAAGAAAGATTAATAAGCTTGAAAGAGACATACATGACTACAATAGTGGCTATGCCTTTAAGAAGCTAGCTAAACGTAACCAACAGAGGTGGCAACCTGTGGGCAGAACTAATTTAAAACATAGCATTTCCTTTGCATTGTCAGAAGCAGTTAGCAGCATGGGAGAATCAGAAGAGGAAGCAGTTAATTTTCCTTCATTGCCGAGACCACAAGACCTGGAATACTTACACAGCAATTTTCGTAACCAGCGGGACAATTATGGAAGAAAGAGAGGGCGTACAGACACAACAGAGATGGACAATATCAGAGGTATGATAACCTCCAGAAATGGACCAAATATTAATGTTCATAATATATTGTCATCATTAGATGATGTTGTAATGAATAATGAAAGCAGTTTTGTTGTAAATGTATCTGGTTACACTTTAAGTGAATGTGAGATGGCCGTATTAAACTGCAGTTTGAAGTTTATACCTACTGCTCTTCCTAGGAAGCATGTCACCTATATTGAAATTTTTCAATTAATACATAAATTACATCTGTGATTTCTTTGAAAGGGATATGTATACTGAAGTTTTGGATGAACATAGTGATTCAGACTCTGGTGATGGTTTTTTTACATGTGGTTCTTCCCTATTGGATTGCAATGATGAAGTAAATGCCTATTGTTTATTAGACACTGTGAAGGTACCAGTTAAAAGTACTGTTATTCCACCTTTTAGGCATGAAGGAATTTCTCATTTTTCTTCTATGGTACATCATTCAGTGGATGATAATTTTATAAAATTTTGGGGTAATAAAAATGCTATATGTTACAATTTAAGTAAAAGAGAGTGGCAAACTTTACAAAATATGAGCAAGAGAAAAGATTTAGTTATTAAACCTTCCGGTAAGGGTAGTAAAATAGTGGTGCTACATTTTACTCAATATTTAAAAATGTGTATGGACCATTTAAATATGAGAGATGTATATAAAGTATCTAGTTTTGTTGAATACGAACAAGCTGTAAAACATTTTAAAGACATTTTATTAAGAGGTTTTAGACTTGGATATTTGTCTAAAAAGGATTTAGATGTGAAATTTAATACAGATAATTGTACTTTGGCTAAATTTTATTGTTTACCCAAAGTACATAAAGACCTAGTGAATCCACTGGGTCGTCCTATAGTAGCAGCTAGTAATTATTTCTTGCACAATATTGGAATTATGTTGCATTGTTATCTAACTAAATTTGTAATAACTTTAGATTCCTACATAAAAGACTCTTTTGACTTCTTAGATAAGATTAAATGTGTGTTTTGGGAGAAAGACTATTACTGGATTACATTAGATGTTAAGAGCCTGTACACAAATATTAAACATTCAGTAGGCACTGAGGCTCTTACATTCTTTTTGGGTGACAGTCCAGTTTCAAATTATATTATTGAATTAATTTATTTTAGTTTAGTTAATAATTACTTTGAATTTAATCAGGTAGTTTATCAGCAGCTACAAGGTACAGCTATGGGGCCTCCTTTTGCCCCAATGTATGCTAACCTGGTTATGGGATATTTTGAAATTACTCTTTTATATAGATTAGAGTTTTTTAGAAAGTATGTAATTCATTATTTTAGATTTATTGATGATTTGATTTTTCTATTTAAAGAGGGTAAATCATTAATACAAGATTTTGTTAATATACTATATTCTAACCAGCTAAGTTTAAAGTTTGAAGGTTTACAAAGTGGTAGTTCTGTTATTTTTTTGGATTTGATACTAAAAGGCAATATTAGAGATGGAAAGATCATTGCTAGTATACATAGAACATTTGGTGATGATGGCCATTTTTTGGATGGACGTAGTTGCCATCCAGCTCATACTTTGAACTCCCTACCTTATGGAGAGTTATTAAGAGTCAGTAGGTTATGTAGTGAACCTGATATTTTAGAAAACAAGATTTTTAATTCCTGTCAGATGTTTAAAAATAGGGGATATGCTCTGGAAGTCATTAAAAGGCTCTAGAGAAGTTATGTTTTCCAGAGATAGATAAAAGAAATATTAGGGAGCATAACAACAATATACTGCAAAGAATAATAAATGAAGAAGGTAGGACAATTTATTTTGTTACCTCTTATAATATACTATCTGATGAGATTATAGCTATTATAAAATATTATTGGCCTTTTCTGATGGAGGGAAGACATAAATTAAAAAATGTATGGCATGTACCCTTGATTTCTTTTAAAAGAGGCTGTAATTTAAAAGATATGTTAGTACATGCAACTTTTTCCTTACCTTATGTAAATGTGGGAAGTGAGGTTGGTAGGTTGGGCACCTGGGCATGTGGAAATTGTTCAGTTTGTTCATATGTTACTAGATTTTTTGATAAAATTAATGGTTTGAAATTTAGACCGGTAGCAGAGTTTACTTGTAATGCTGTAGGTATTATTTATGCACTTAAGTGTCCCTGCAGTCTTTTCTATATAGGTGAGAGTAAGAAGTCATTTAATGTTAGATTGCAGGATTACATTTGTGATATTAAAAATAATAAGATAGAAAGTCCTATTGCTTCCCATTTTAATTCTGTACATGGGGGAGCTTATTCAGAATTGAGAGGTTGCATTCTTGAACAAGTTAAAGCAACAAATGTAACTTGTTTAAAGAATAAGTTACTATTCAAAGAAGCAGTTTTTATTTTAAAGTATAACACTTTAACACCTGGTGGATTGAATCAGGAATGCAATCGGAAATACATATTGTAAAGCATTAATTGTATTAGATTGTTTAATTGTTTTATTTGTTTAATTGTTTTTTCTAATTGATGCAACTTTATAAGAGGTGTTCTTCTTTACTATTGTTATCTCCTGGAAGGCTTTATGCCGAGGTGCTAGAAAGGTTTTGTGCTTTTAATAAAGGATATATTACTGGCCTTTGTCGTTTGGACATTTTTCTGTTCTGCACTTGGTGATTTTGGATGTGCACAACTGTTATCTGATCCCAGATGCCATCACCACATTTTCCAAAACTGAAACCCAAAGTGTCTCAAGAAACACAGTTTGAATAATTTGAATATTTTGCTCCTTTCTGAATACCTGAGGACCACTGCCAAGGACAAGCGAGTTGTCAGAAATCTGGCAAGTTCTAGCTTCAGATACCATTTTTTTCAAATCATCAGTAGTAATAGACCAGTCTGCCCCAAAGCTACTCATTGCTCAGGAACTTTATTCTGAAGCAATGAATTGGTATAGACAGATGTAGTATATCAGACTTCATTGTGCTTTTGTGCAGTGAACCCCTACATCACAGACATTAGACTGACTACCATTGCCTGGAATCACAGGCCTGGTTCTTACTGCCACCAGAGTCTTACACTGTATGGGACCTAATGACGGCTCCATTAATTTAGCTTTCTTTTTCTTTATATAAACAAATTTTCTTTTTCAATTTTTATTTTGGCAAATCCTTACTCTTTTCTAATGCTTTACTAGAAGAAAAAGAAAGCATGAGAATTAACAAGTTACCGTACCATTAGTCATGGGCATGGGGGGTACTGATAGGAGGGGTATTAAAAATTCATAACTTTTCTTGCTGATGCTTTTTCATAAAGAAGTACACAACTTAAAATATTATGAAACAAATGATATGTAAATATTAGCCTTTATTAGAAATCCACTGTAAACAAAATAACTTACTGCTTCTTCCTCTTGGGATGTCTTTAGAACTCAGTAGCATGTTTCTAGCTTGTATTTAGCTGTTGAGGGTAGGAATTTTTTTTGAAACTGTATGGAAAAAACACACTTCTAGGAAATATGTCAGTGTTGTAGACTTTAACAAAGTAGAACCTGGTGCTTTGTGTTCTTCTTCATTGTCTGTCTCACTGGAAACAAAACTTTCTGCTGCCTATATTCTAATAAAGTTGTAAATACAACATTTGGAGATTAAAAGGTTTGTTGAGAAAGGAAAAGAAGATTATTTTTCTCAGAGGGAAAACGAGCCTGAATCCCTCAGACTTAAACTACAGTGTGTACATGATATGCCTGGAAGCAAAATACATACTCATATGTGATGAATATACAAAAAAAAACTTGGTCCAACATGGTTATTTTTAAAGTTTCAACTACAATGTGTACATTGTATGCCTGGAAGCAAAATATATACTCATATGTGATGAATTTACAAAACAAAAACTTGGTCCAACATGGTTATTTTTAAAGTTTCAACTACAATGTGTACATTGTATGCCTGGAAGCAAAATACCTACTCATATGTGATGAATATGCAAAAGAAAACTTGGTCCAACATGGTTATTTTTAAAGTTTCAGTGTCCTGGGAATTCAACTTTTATTTTCAGAGAGAGTTTTTTATTATCAAAACAGAGTGACCCATAATTTAATCTCTAAAACCCTACTCTGATGCCATCTTCTTACTTAATGTGCACATTGTTAGTCCACCTGCCCAAAGGATATCAAAGGCAGATGGAAGGAGTAATTCAAGCAAATTCTAAATGAAGAAAACCCCAAAGAATAACCCACCCTTGAAGAAGTACAACTGTCACTAAGGAAAATTAAGTCAGGGAAAGCAGCAGGCTCCAATGAAGTTATGGCAGATATGATCATGTTTGGTGACTTAGAGGAGAAATAGCTCCTGAGGCCACTCCCAATGGTGTGGGAAGAACAGTAAATACCAGATAACTGGGGAATAAGCATTCTAGTATCAGTGTACAAGAACAAAGGAGATATTCACAACTGTAGGTAGTAGAGAGGTGTCAAACAACAGTCACACTGCATGAAAGTGCTGGAGAGCATGACTGATTAAAGAGTGTGCAGACTAATCAAATGTAAAATGGGAGATGAGAAATTTTGATTCAGATCAGGGCTTAGTACAACTAATCTGATGTTTGCAATGAGATTTACAACTGGAGAAGTAGAAAGAGTCCAAGTGGGCATTCCTAAAATTGGAAAAAGCATATGACAATGTTCCATGAAAGCAGATTCAGGCAGTTCTGCATTGGTTTAAAGTCCCAGAAACATTGGTAGAATTAGTGCATGCTATGTACAAGGACCCAATGACAATGTACAAACAGTGTTCAGACTCAGAGGGATTCTCCATAGGAGTGGGGGTGCATCAGGGTTCGGCTCTGAGCCCACTGCTGTTCATACTGGTGATGGAATATATTAGCAAACAGGCTGGAGAGGACAGATCAACAAAGCTGCTGTATGCAGACGATATGACAATACAGGCAGACTCTGAGCAAGGACATCTGTAAATAATAGGGGATAGGAATTGAAAACGGAATGCATATGGGGTGAAATTGTATACAGACAAGACAGTGGCCATGGCAACAAATGAGAGGACTTTTAGATAGAAAGGAAATAGTGGAACAGGTTAACACTGTTGAGCAACTAAGAGATGTAGTTGAGGAGAAGGTAATCTGAATGATGTGGTCAAAGCTAGAATCACAGGTTGGTGTCAGGGGTAATATGTAAAGGAAGAATGACAAGAAAGTAGAAATATAAGGTATACAATACAGTGGTGCAACCTATGTGGCATTAAAACCTTCCCTGTTCATAGGTTAGTACTAGGCTAACTGCCCATGTGAAGCATTGTAAGCCTAGACAATTATCCCTTGTGAGATTCAATACCTGCACCTTGTGTTTGCAAGGCAAACACCTTAACCATTAGGCCATCCTCTCAACCCCTATATAATTAGTGCTAGGCTAACTGCCCTTGTGAGCCATTTTAAGCCTAGCCAATTATCTTTTGTGAGACTCAAACCCTCCACCTTGTGTTTGTAAGGCAAACACCTTAACCATTAGGCCACCCTCCCAACCCTGTGAAAGCAAAAGAGCTGATGAAGCTTGATGCAATGGAGATGAAGTGCCTGATAATGGTAGGAGGATGCACATAGTGGGACAGAAGCAGAAATGAGGACATCAGAGTTGAAGCCCAAGTAGCATCAATTGCAGAGAAGGTAAAGAAAAACAGATTGCAGTGGTTCAATCACATGTGGAAAAAAGCAGAAGTTTTGAGAGAGACAGACAGAAGGCAAGAGAAAATGAGATGTCCACCCAGTAAATGAATGGATTTTGTAAAGAAGAGCTGTGACAGTCAGACAGGAGAGTGGAAATAAATCAGGAGAGGTAGAAATAGTTGACGTGATACGCTGACAGCATGTAGAAATTGGAAAAAGGGAGGTGGTGATGATGGTGATGATAATGAAAATTAGCTATTCAAATTTCAGCCTGCAACCACGTAAAAGAGGGGTCTACCTCTAAAGTCTGACTCCCAGATGACCAACTTTCAAAATCCCGATGTGAAAATCACAAAACTTTAGAAACTCAAACATCGATTTTTATCAGGGTAAGTAAATACGTGGTCAACTGTAAATGAAAGTCATGGGAGGTAAGTAAAACACATCTAGGTGGTGGGGCAACGCCCCCACACCCCAAAATGTGGGGGATGCTCCCCCACACCCCTCGTAACTAAATATACAGTAGAGAACAGGGCACATTGACCAAACGTCGATTCAGGTTTCTGAAGTTTCGTGATTTTTGTATCAGGATTTTGAAAGTCGGTCATCTAGGAGTTTGGCTTTAGAAGAAGACCCATAAAAGGTTATTTGTGAAATGTGACTTTCAAATATAAAGTGTATATTACATTTTGAAACTTTCCATCATTATCAATCTTCCACAAAGGTGGCATAGAATGTAGGCTTCAAAATACATTTCTACAGTTTTCCAAAATATGTTTACTATCATTTTTTTATTTAGTTTACCATTCTGCTGTAGACAGTGTTGTGATTTTTTTTAATGTTTTGTTGAGTGGTTTTACTTTGCATTTACTGGCATGTAGATTCTCCTTTTCTTATAAATAGGTTTATTTTACTTTTCCAGCCAATATTTCATCTTTTTACATAACTGTTTCTTTGACAATATTTTCTTTTTGTTGAAACAATAGTTATAGTTAGTCTCCTGCCTCAGTGACGCTATAAATACCTATTTTTTCATAGATGGTACTGCTAGTCCTTAATATTTTGACAATGAAATAATAGTAACCTTTGGGGATGTACTTACTGGCATAGCTTTTTATGTATGCATGCATGTATGTGTTTATTTATTTATTGCTTGTCATCTGAAAGAAAGCCAGAATGTTTTGGCCGTATCTAGCTTATAGAAAAAACATAAGTCCATTTAAAGTAGTTTTGCAGCCAGACAATAGGCAAAGTGATTATGTTTGTGTGTATTATCCTACTTCTAGAGTCTCAACTATGGGACTGGACTTGTAGAAGAAAGTGAGAAACTTAATGAGGTAAGCTAAAATGCATGATTTCTACCTCATTCTACATTGCACATGAACTATTACTCATAGCAGCCAGTAAAACATTTTAAGACATCTATTATATTTTCCTTCCTAGCAGTTATTCTGTTACTGAACAGAAAATACATGAAAACAAGAAAATTCTTATTTTTCTTGGTCTTCCCACAGCTGTCTGTCTGATGCTGCTAGTGGATTCTTCTCATTGACCAGGTCTGAGTCCAGCTGGTCACCTTTGGACTTTTTCCAATCCTTTGGGCTGGTGAGGACACTGTGGCACTCTGAGGCAGTGTCAAACTGCTACAGAGCAGGATTTTTTGTTCATGTGCCCCCCACCCCTGCATGCATCCATCACTCCCTGACAGAAGGATGTACAATGGATGTTGGCTGATGTATTGTTATACCTCTATAGTGACTCAGCCACAGCCCTAGACAATGCTGTCACCTGCACATCCTTGGTCTCTGCCATAGAACAACAGTGCAGTATGTCCAAGTATGGATCTACTTTGAAAGGTTGAACCTGATATAATCAAAATCCATTTTCACAACGCAAAAATAGCGAAAACCTAAATACCCGAATAGCAATTTTTCCGACAGTAAGTAAACAGTTGCCTGACATGCCCTTTTCTCCACTGTAGTGCAATCCCGGAGTTGATATATGTAGTTCAGGGGGGTGATCCCCATATTGGGGTGTGTGGGGGGCATAGCTCCCCACCTAGGTAGGCTTTACTTAGTTTGGTGTGTGTTTAAGTTTGGGTAAGTGTTTACTTACCCTGGGAAAAATTCGTAGTTTGGGTATTTAATTTTTCGCAGTTTATGTTTCATGAAAATTAATTCCGATTATATGAGGTCTGACCTTTCAAAGTAGATCCCCAAGTACATTCACTCAACTTCTCCCTCCCCAAAGGATTGGCATACCCATCCTTCCTGCCTGGCATCTTTAAGTTCCCCAGATTCTAGTTGAACTCAGTTAACATGAGCAATAGTCAGGGCTCTAACCTTCTAT